>NC_040092.1:67594000-67851500 GCF_003369695.1 Bos indicus x Bos taurus
GACAAGCTAACACCAGAGTTCTGCTTCCGCTCCAGCTGGCACACAGTCCTGGCTACAGCCACAGGAGACTTATTGCCATATTTTATAACAGATATAAATTCTGTGTTTCCAAATAAAACTCCAATCCGGTATATGCTCAATGAAAACAAATTAATTTTAATGAGGATCTCACTTAACAGTGTTTCTGGGTGTTGCATGTTTCACCTGGTAATTTAATGCTATTTTACCTGGAGTGTTGATATTGAATTGATGAAGTGTTTGTTTGTTTTTTTCTTAACATAGAAAAGAAAAGACCACAAATATAACTATTTCCCAGCATTTTAAGTTTGATAAGAATTACTAATGATAACACTAAACGGTGTTAAGCGGCAAACAGATCAAGACAGAGTTGAGAAATGTCAGCGATGAAGGGGGATGGTGAGGAAGACACAGCTACAGTACAGGTGTCTGCATCTTACCTCCAAGTCACGACGTCTGAGAGGCATTTGTCATCATACTGGAAATAATTCAAGGCCAGAGTCTGTGACTGGTGTCTTCTTTATACTGGCCCACAATCCTGAGCTCAGCCCCATGGAAACACTCAAAATATATTGCCCGATGAGTGGGAGAGGGGGTTGAGGTGAAGATGAAATAGTGGGAGAGGAGATAATGTGAAGGCGAAAACAGGAAAATTAAATCAAGGTGTGGAGGCAGCCTTTATAGGACTGGTGTGTTTGGAAGGGGATCAGTGTCACAAGGGGCACGGCCCGGTTTGGCAGGCAGGCTGCAGTGGACCCAAAGGCACACAGACGGCGGGGGGACAGACATGGAGAACCGGAAGGATGGAGTGGGGAGCTGGGGCACACAAGACGCTCCCTACCCAGCTTTACACTTGAGATGTCTCAGATGGACAGCGAACCATCCAACTAATTTCACTCATTCGTGAGGAGCTACCCATCCAGCTTTACAGTGAAATCATCTCAGAGGGCTGGCTGGCTGTTCTCATTTCATTCATTCATGTTTTATTTGTTCACCAATTCATTCCATGATTCCAAAAAGATTTATTGCTTTCTAATGATAACAATAGTAATGACTACCAATTATGGGGTGCCTGCGTGTGCCATTCTGCCTTCACACAGCAGAGGGTCTGAGGCTCAGAGAAGGTCACACAGCTGAGATGCAGATCCAAGCCCACCCTCTACCAGGTCTCCCTTGAGTGACTGTGAAATTGTGTAAAGTGAGCCCTTATTCGGGTGGGTTCAGATGGAGCTGCCACAAACTCCCTGTCTAATGTTCCCTGACTTCCTCCAGGAACTCTGGTTCTGCCCAGCCCTGCCTTCCACTTGCTGTGTGATGTTGGCTAAGTCTCCTCATCTCTTGGGGTCAAGTCTCTGCAACAGCAATATGCGAGTACTGACCAGGTGATTCCCGAGTTTCCCTGTTGTGCTAACATCCCATACCTCTGTTACTGGAGACTTGTGCCTTTCAGCAGGGGGAGTATTTATGAAACCACATTTCTCTCGACTGTCTCCTCCAGGCTGTGGTACAATCAGCCCTCACTCACCTGAGAAGCATTATTATTCTTAGTAAATAGACTTTCTTCAAGGTAGCAATGCACACATCTCAAAGGCTACATCCCCAGCTTAACTTAAAGCAAGAGTCACCTCTTGTCTAAGCTTTGGCCAGTGAGACGGAAGTGGATTGGGCTTTCAGGGGTGTCTGTTTCACCTCCTCCTCCTTCCTTCCTGCTGCCAGAAAGACAGCTTTGATGACTGGAGCCCCAGCAGACATCTGGAGCCAAAGGCAACTTTGAGGATCGAATCCACACACTAAGAACAGTGGCACAGAGAAGAGAGGGAGAAGGCAGGCCCAGGGACCATGCAGCCACCAGAACAGCCTGGGACTTCCTGCCTACAGACTCTTTTAGGGGAGACAAAAAGAAGTCCTTACAAGTTTAAGTCTCTATCTTTTGGATTTTTTTGCTATTCTTTTGGAGTTACTTGCTGTTCTAAACTAATTCTCACTAATATACCTACAAACTCTTCATCCTTTTCTGTCTTTCCTTAGCTGTATTATTTCCCTTAAGTGTTAAATTTGCTATGTCCTGCTGAACAGATTCATGACCTTCAGGCCCTCCAAATCAATATGTACAATTCTGGGTTCATAAGTGACTCCTGGAAGCCTTTTATCCTGTGCTCCCTTTCATAGCAGATGGCAGCTCCACTTTTTCTGTCTTTAGTGTTCAAAAGCCTGCATTCCTCTTAATCAATTATCAAATCTGGTAGTTTCTCCATTCACTGATCTCATGTTTTGAGGGCATATTATCTCAAGAGATGCTCAGTGCTGGGGTACGAGAGTAAGTCAAACAGATATTTATCTGTTCTTATGATGTGTACAATCAAGGGCAAGCATTTATCTGTTCTCAAGGTGCTTATCATCAAAGCAAGCGTTAGTTGACTGATCACACCAACAAGCAAGTGCTACCAAAAAAAAAGTGTGCTGACAACACAGAGCTGGGGCCAGGGAAGGTTTCAACTGAGCTGAAACCTGAAGGATGCATGGGACCTAATGTGACAATGAGCAGGGAAGGGGATGGGGCCCCGGGGAAGAAAGAGCAGCCTCTAGTCCACGAGTGGAAAGAAGGCTGTTGGCTGAGGCACTAGAAACCTCAAGGGACCCAAGAGGCAAGGCAGGAAGCAGGCATGACGAGGACTTAGAGCCTCATTCTCACAGGAAGCCATCCACAGGGTTTTAAAGGCAAAGAAAGGGAGGACACTGACCTGGCCATGCTGGTGGTGTCCTTCCTAGATCTTCTCTTAATTCCTTCTGCTGCAACACATGCTCCCTAGTACCTGCTTCTCTTTCTGAACTTTTTAAAACTGACTCAGCCTATTTATTAAATTTAAGTATTTATTAAACACCCATTATATCTAAGTTGTTACATACTCCTAAGATTGCCTATATGATAATGTATGGGATATAATACACTGAAGATGCAAAATGTGCTTTTAAACAAAAATGAAAAATAATTTGATAAGTCAACATGAAGATTTTACTAGGACATTTAAATAATTATGAAGTTAGTATAGATATTACTGCCTGATAGGTAAAATTGTGTGGTGTTAATTTGGCAAGTTAGTAGTCATACATTCAAAGTCATAGTTTGCTATATGTTGATTAAAATGTTACAGTACAGATGTAATCTTGGCACTGCTCTGCAAACGTATCATATGGAAATGTATCATATGGAATGTATCATATGGAAATTCACTGTCTCATGTGTAAACGGTATTCAATGGACATTTAATGTATCCAAAAACTTATTATACACTTTCATAATCTACTGCTATTACTTTTTAAATAACTTTCTTTTTAGTTTGGAAAAAACTTCAACTTTCAGAAAAGTTGCAAAGATACTATAAAGAGCTTCCACATGAGGAAATGATGCATGACCATGATACATTTGTCAAACCAAGAAATTCTCATTGACTGCAATGACGTGTTCTTGAATGACCATCTGTCAAAACCTTCTGTCCTTCAAGATTCTGCTCTGAGTGAGCTGAGGTGTTTCCTGCTCTGCCATCCCCAAACCATCTTTGCTCCTGTGTCCCTGAGCCCTCATCCGCTGCTCCTCACCAGAAACACGTCACTTTCCGCCTTTGGGCACAAGCCTTATCTCCTGAAACAGCTTGATGGGAGGATTCTGGCTTCTGTTCTGCACCTAATAGGTCACACTGTGCCCCACTTAGAGCAAGGAGCTCAGTGAACGTCAGCTGAAGGAACAGATGAATGAAACTCAAGGAAGTGGGCAAATAGCAGCCAGCGTCACACTTGCAAAATTCCTATGAAGTCAATAAAAACGGTACATCTACAGGGTGACCATGGTGACATACAGGCTAATTTTGGAGATGGATGACCTGGGTTCAAACCCCAGCTCTACCATATACCACCTGTGTGACCACGAGCAAGTTATCTCCTCTTTCTGTGCCGTCTGTAAAATGGGGGTAATAACATACCTGCCTGAGCAGGTGAGGGAGTTAACTCCCACGTACGCTTAGAAAAGTACCTGTTACAGAGGAAATGCTCAGTAAAAGTCTTCATCATCACCCTGTCATGCTGACTTAGAATGAAACGCCCTTCATGAGACCTGCCTTCTGTGACCCAGTGACCTACAAAAGGGTGCCTGGGGCAGGAGCCCTGGGCAGCACGATTTTGTACAAGCTATTCAGCTGGGGAGCCTCCCAGCAATTCTGTGACCTGACAAAATGAACCTGGCAGGTCTTTCATCTTGCTTCATAGACTTCTGGTTTGTGTTGTTTCAGCCTCCTCCTTAAGGACAGAGACCATAAGTGTACCAGCCAGCAATACACAATTCTTAACACTCAACAGCAGGCATTCACCGTTCAGAGCACTCATATGGATCAACTAGTGCGGTCTTCCCAAAGTCTCATGAAGCGACAGAGCGCAGGGACGCTAAGTGGCCTGCCCAGAGGCACACGGCCAGCGTTCCAACCCAGGCAGTTGGCTCCAGCGGCTCTGGGCCTCATCTTGCCGCTCTACCTACCCTCTCATAATAGACACTCAATACATGTTTGCTGAATAAATGAATCCCAGTGGCATCTTCAGGGAAGACTTCCAATATTTCCTCTGTCCAAAATTTCTGACTGGCTTCCCCTCTCACTGACCCTTCTAAACTCTCCAACAGGAGCTGGTAAGTGTGCCTGCCCTTTTAAGGAGAACTCGCTCCTGCTGGCTGTCTCTAGGGAGTCACCCCATGAACATCCCACCGAGGTGCACCCCAGCCCTCTTCTCACTTCTTTCTTAGAAAGCAGATTTTAACTGGACTTTATTTTCAGTAGCTTTTTCCTCTGTCAAAGCTGCGTGTATTCACTGTGGAAAATTGGACAGTGACAAAAGGACATGAGAAAGAGAATTTTAAATGCAAAATAGTTTTGCTCTTTATGCAAAAATCTTCCTTAATGTTAAATGATCCTTAGGGCAAGAAAATGAAAAGAACCTGAGTAATTAGATATTACGCATTATGGGGAGCGAAGATATTTCCTGTTCTGTCTTATTCTCGTTTAGTTTATCAGGGTCCTGACAACATCTTTAACCCTCTCTCATCCTGTCATAAACAGTGACTTCATCCACAACAGATTTCCAGATTTCCTGCTTCTCTCATTGTCTCTGAAGAGAAAGGGGTAAAATAAACTGCCTGCATTACATGTATAAAAATCTATATATTCTGCTTATGGAGCAAAGCTTTGAGGGCCTCTTACTTTTTATGTTTGTATGTTTTTCAGTATCCTTTCTCCTACCTAGAAAAGAAATAGTCCTGGTCACGTACACCTAAATATATTGTCAGCTTTACAACTAAGTTTCAAAAGACATACTGCAAGAACATCAACCTAAAATTAGGATTTTTCTATATTTTGGTTCTTAATATTTCTGCCTTGATTACTGAAAACTTACCCATTCTGTTCTTTAAAAAACAAAACCTTATATTATAAAGGCAATGGATATTTGCTGCAAAACATTTAGAAAATATTTTAAATGCCCAAAGAACGTGAAAAGCATCAGTAAATCCCATCCTGAGAACCTGGATGGTTCTGGAGCTCTCACTCTGCATGGTTAAGTGGATCAGGAAAGAGGAACACAACAGTGGTGAAGAACCGCGTCCTTGGCTGGGCTGGAATGCCCCGGTCTGGTCACAGAACTCGGATTCCCCTTGGAAACTGCCTCCCCCCACATCCTCTTTTCCCCAACCAATCAAGTCACTAGTCAACCACCCCCCTACTCATCCACTCATTCAACCAACCAACCGGTACATGCACACATGCACACACTCCAGGCCCCATAAGAGAAAAATTGTCCATCCCAGTCAGTTCCAACTCCCATTTTCACAAGGTTAGACATAAAACTCCAGCGGTCCAGTCTAATTCCTTCTAGAGGACTTTTCTTAATCAGATGCAAGGAAAGAGACTCCCTTCTTCTCTGATGGTAAAAATGGAAGGATGAGCCCTGGAGCCACTAGCTGTAGAGAAAGTTAGCCTCAGAATGAAGCAAAGTCAGGAAACTAGAAGCCTGGATGTGCTGGAGCCCCCTGCTGGTGTGCCTCATCGCAGCAACACTGGCCTGTCTTCCTGCCTTTCCCCAGTTTGGATCTGGAGTCCCTCTGCTTCTTGCTCTGAGTGGGACTTCTTACTGGAACCAAGAGTCTCACTTAAACAAACACACCAGCATTTAAGGAAACTAGGAAAAGTATCTTTCTTTCTTTCCAGGAGAAGCATCTTCATTTATTTCTGGGCCCTACCCTGTCCCCTCCTCAGGTCACCACTCTTGATCTGGGCAGAGACGCAGGTGACCTGCCGCCTCCCCCAGCTGGCCCGTCAGCTCTGACAGAAGTCAGGGGACGCGCCCCGCGCGGCGAGAACACGAGCCCTCTTCCAGGGTCCGCTGTGGATGCTGTCTCCCTGGAACCGGAGTTCCCAGCTCAGCAGGCAGGATGGGCAGCTCTGACGAAGGGAGTGGTCCCCGCGTCAGGCCAGGCCGGCCACTGCTCTGCACTTCCGGGGTCAGCAGAGGCAGCTGCGGGGTCACCGTGGGCTCACCCGGACCCTTCGCCTCACCCCACCCCTTCCGGCCCGCTTCCGACGGCGGCCTCCCATCTGTGTCCCAGACTGTGACTCCTCTCCTGCCCTTCTGTTGTCTGGGTTGTTTTGGTTTTCTCTCTTGCCCTTTTGATCCTCACCACTATTCTTGGTTTCTCCTCTTTAACCAGAGAACTTCCTAAGAACTCCCTCACATTCCGTCCCCCGCCGCCTTCCTCAGCCCACTGAGTTCTCCTTGCTCATTTCAGCCCTGCTCAGAACACACATCTTGACGTAAGTCTGTGTGATTGCTTCCTCAGGGATACCTATCCCAGATCGCTGAGGTGGAAGCTGGGCAGTATAAGCACATAGGAAGGATGGAGGGCCATCTGGGATGGAGCAGGGTCAGGTACACTTGTACCTGGTGAAAAGTTACCAGTCACCACTTGGAACAAGATGGGGACATTTCTGAACAGATCCACAGAGTTTCAAAACAAACAGCTAAGCTGGCTTCACCGACATTCAGTGCTGGCTGGAGAAGAAACAATTCATATTTTGCACTTGTATCATCACCTTAAATAAAGTATTTACTCTTTTGTTAATAAAACTTATATTTCTTTTCTCCATGAAACCCCCTGCCCAGAGGGCAAAGAAGAGAATCCCAGAGCTGAGGCACCTGTGTATCAGGGAGGAATTAAGTCCAGCCTCTAATTCTACAGATGAATAAAATTATTTTTGACAAGATCTTTTTTTTTTTTCCTTCACACATAAAGGAGTACAGAGTCAAGCTGGTATGTTCTCTCTTAGCATCCTTTCCCTAACTCCGTGAAACTGTGTGCTCTTTGGGGCCAAGTCATTTCCAGGCTGATCTGTCCCACCACTTTAGCTGCTCAGTCATTTTGGTTAAAGCAGATTGGAAATTCACATGCCAGCCAACTTTAGAGGCTGAGGCAATGGCAACCCACTCCAGTA
Source organism: Bos indicus x Bos taurus (assembly GCF_003369695.1). Lineage (NCBI taxonomy): Eukaryota > Metazoa > Chordata > Mammalia > Artiodactyla > Bovidae > Bos > Bos indicus x Bos taurus. The sequence goes on from NC_040092.1 coordinate 67,601,542, forward strand.
CTCTTGCCTGGAAAATCCCATGGACGGAGGAGCCTGGTGGGCTGCCGTCTATGGGGTCATACAGAGTCGGACACGACTGAAGAGACTTAGCAGCAATGTCATAACTGACCATGTCTTACTTTGGGTGAGACCATGAGGAGCAACCTTTGCTCAGCATTTGTCAACGTACTGACTAGTTTTTGTGACCTGCAAGAATGCACCTTCATTCAAGGAAGTCTTCATGTTATCTACATATTATAAACCTGCCAGTCAGCCCCGCTCTGTCACAAGTAGAATTAAAGGGATGAAGAAAAGTGAGCAATCAGGAAAAACAGACGGTTTTATCTCTAGAATTTCTCCATTTTTACTAAAAATACTCTCTTAAAAATTACATTCCCATAGATAAACTTTCAATTTAAAAATATTTTGTCAGAAAGAAAAAGACAAAAGTGTATGATAATACCTTTTAGATACTCAGAGAATCCAGTTAATTTTTAGTCTAGACAATTTCAGGTAAAATGGGTTCAAGACTATAAGAACTTTTTGAATTGATATGGCTTCCTTTATTTTAAGAGGTATACGGAGGAAAAGAATATGATTATGAAGGTAAGAATCCTTTTTAATAGTCATAGAAGTTAAAAGGATTTTCCTTTAGAAAGAGGCATAATTCACCTCTTTACATTTAGTCATCAACATTTTAGTAAATATCTCATTGTAAATAAATGTTTATTCTAAATATTGGTATACATTAATTATATAGAAATTAAAATAGAAAATAGTCTTTCCTTCTATCTTGTTGTGCTTTTCAATTAAATTTAGAAATACTTCTCAGTATATCACTGCTAAATGAGCAATTTGGATTATACACACGTATGTACTTATTTTTATCAAAAACTATGCAGCTGAGGGTAGAATAACCTATACATACATATTTAACTATGTATACCTGATGTTTGTAAAGCCATAATGAAAAAATATTATAAAATATCATTCTCAGCATGCAAAGTGGGAGAAAAAGCCTGAAACCCTCAATCAGTTGTAAAACCTTGATAGCTTTGCAAATCAGTTCTGTTCAGTAGTAATGGGTCCATTTCTTATATGAGGCTTACAAGGTAGAACTTACATATTGCTGGGACAAATGCCAACTGATAAATATGGTATATGATGATCTTATTGACCTCTTGAGAAAATACTTTACACGGCTTGTGAGAGCATCCAACAGAATTTTTTTTACATTAATCTCATTTTTAATTTTAAAAGCAGGATACACATATATTAATTATTCCTGCTGCTGCTGCTGCTGCTAAGTCTCATCAGTCATATCTGACTCTGTACGACCCTATAGACTGCAGCCCACCAGACTCCCCTGTCCCTGGGATTCTCCAGGCAAGAACACTGGAGTGGGTTGCCATTTCCTTCCCCAATGCATGAAAGTGAAAAGTGAGAGCTAAGTCGCTTCAGTCATGTCCAACCCTTAGCGACCCCATGGACTGCAGCCTACCAGGCTCCTCTGTCCATGGGATTTTCCAGGCAAGAGTACTGGAGTGGGTTGCCATTGCCTTCTCCGTAATTATTGCTAGTCTATCAGATTGTTTTTTAACTTGTTGAATCACTACCATTCCTGCTCTTCCTGAAAAATGACATTTATTAAACAAGCAATTTTCCCACGTTCCTTAGTTATTTGTAATTTCAGGGATTTCACCTAAGTCAGAGGAATACAGAAGATCAATCTCTACTGGTCTTTACACTGGAAAAGACAGCACTTACTGTTTGAAGTATCTAGAGACTATTAACTGAGTCCATGCAGACCAAAGAAGTAAAAAATGTAAATAGGCTTTTTGTTAAAAAAAAGTCCAATTATTTACCTATAACTTGGCTTCCCACGTGGCTCAGGGGGTAAAGGATCCGCCTGCAATGCAGGAAACACAGGAGACATGGGTTGGATCCCTGGGTCAGGAAGATCCTCTGGAGTAGGAAAGGGCAACCCACTCCAGTATTTTTGCCTGGAGAATCCCATGGACAGAGGAGCCTGGTGGGCTACAGTCCATGGGGTTGCAAAGAGTTGGACGCGACTAACGCAACTCAGCATGCAGACAACAAAGGCCAGTGATAATGATGTGATGGGAACGAAGGAGGATGATTAACTGAGCCTTCTCCACCTGGAGTCCAATTGGCAAGGGGCCCCATCCGCCTTTGCTTGTCATAAATAGTTCAACATATATTTCTAATCTTGTAGAACAATGAGTTAAAGCCTTCATGTGACTGTTAACACTTTGCTTTAAGAATTTAACTTCTTAAAATATAATTTCAAAAAGGGCTTAGAGCATCTATTGAGTTGATTAAAAAGGTTTATTTTATATACTTGTATGTATTGCTATCTCATGAACATGATATATTATTTAGAAAAGGACAAAAACCAAAACAAACCAGAAACCTCCCACCAGATATTTTAAAATAACCACCCCCAAAAGGACTAAGAGGAAAGTAAAATTAAGGTGTCAGACAAGACAGTGTCAAAGAGCTGTTCAAAAAAATAAATCATTCAGGCAATTGGTTGGTAGGGTTATGTAATTATTAACAACCAATTTGATTACTTCCATGCCACATTAATATACCATGATCTTCTGGTTATCATAAGATAGAAGAAAGCTGAGCACTGAAGAATTGATGCTTTTGAACTGTGGTGTTGGAGAAGACTCTTGAGAGTCCCTTGGACTGCAAGGAGATTCAACCAGTCCATTCTGAAGGAGATCAGCCCTGGATTTCTTTGGAAGGAATGATGCTAAAGCTGAAACTCCAGTACTTTGGCCACCTCATGCGAAGAGTTGACTCATTGGAAAAGACTCTGCTGCTGGGAGGGATTGGGGGCGGAGGAAAAGGGGACGACAGAGGATGAGATGGCTGGATGGCATCACCGACTCGATGGATGTGAGTTTGAGTGAACTCTGGGAGTTGGTGATGGACAGGGAGGCCTGGTGTGCTACGATTCATGGGGTCGCAAAGAGTCGGACACAACTGAGTGACTGAACTGACTGAAGATAGAAGAAATATAGTCTATGAAGCTACTCTGGATTGCTTATTGTAGATCTAAATGGAAAACCCAGATTTCATCCTGAGTGTGAAAAAGCAGCATGTGTGAATGTACTTCAGTAGAAAGGTCAGGGTTTTCCTCACAGTGAGGATTTTAGCCATCTTCCCAGTGTGAAGCTACATCTTCTCACTCTACTATATTCAGAATTTGTACAATTCTGATAGAGTTGAAACTAATGTGTACACTTTATGTTTACTCAACATAAGGGCCTTCTTCCAGAGATGGTGAAAACTGAGAGTTTAAACAACCAAAACAAACAAATAGACAGATGTATTTTTTAAAGTGCCCCTCTACATTGTCAGAGCTGGGAGGGTGATGAGAGGTGCCCATCACCTCTTGGATGTCAAGACTGACGTGAGCTGTGTGCTCAGTGTTTGGACAACAATGACCTTCCCAGAGAAAGGAGTCACGCCACCAAGTTTAGACTGAGGTTTTCATACGTTTATTACCACAAGTTTCCTGAGGAGTTCAACGAGGCAACGTTGTTAACCTAACTTGCTTAACGTGTTCAAAACTGCAATAACATGTAAACATCTTGAAAATATTCTAAAGCCACATTATGCTCTAATTGGCCACCTAATTAGGGCAAATTATTAAGATTTTTACTAACAATAATCTAAAACATAAAAATTTAGTTTGGGTTAAAAAACAGTTCTCAGAAGGACCATAACCTATGCCTTTTGATTGGATAGTAAATAAAATATACAGAGCACTAGAAGCGACCCTTGGCTGCTCTGACCCATACTAACATATCTTGCCAGAATAAACTATATTTTTTAAAGTGCTTTGCACATTGTGCAATTAGAGGGGTTAGTACATTTTTCAGATATAAATTCAATGATATATTGCTGAAGCTGGCTTCTTCTGGAATTTGAAGTAATTTCACATATTGAATAAGAATATTTTTACCATATTATGAAATACTGCTTCATCAAGTGAGATTCCAAGAACCCCTGTCCTTCTCTGAACTGCCAACATCCATTATTTGATAGGGTTGGGTGATGTTTGCCTACCTAAGCGTTCAGCAAAAATCTTACACAGCTAGCTAGAGAAGAGACTCTTCAGAGAGTCAACATGTTGATGAGAAACAAAGAAATGAAACAGGCTGAAATGACGATTTGGTAAAATGGCAATTCTGGCATAAATATCCGAGAGTCACTGTGGACCACAAGTTGAATACGAATATGCAAAACAGGGGGCTTCCCTGGCAGTCCAGTGGTTAAGACTTTGCCTTCCAACGCAGGGGTTGCGGGTTTGATCCCTGGTTGGGAACTAAGATTTCACATGCCTCTTGGCCAACCATGCCCCCCAGCCGAAAGCATAAAACAGAAGCAATATTGTAACAAATTCACTAAAGACTTTGAAAAATGGTTCACATCAGAAAAAGACTTTAGAAAACATGCAAAACAAAAATGCCGTATTCGGATGTGCTAAAAAGAATACAACAGACATCTGTTGTGGTTCTGTACCATGAAGACTGTTTTTTTGCCAAAGCTCTGCACAGTCCCAGGATGGCGTAAGAGCAGTGGTTAAACACAGCCAGATAGTTCTATTTTTCGGTGGAGCAGAAAGATCTCCGTAGCCTGGAATTCTGCCTTTAAAATTGTGGGCACAGTTCAGAAGGTAAGGGATTCTGAATGTGTCATGCGTTACGGCGGCCTTTCAAACACAAGACCCCAAATTCAGCAGCAAATGTTTGGTGACCCTCAACCACCTCACGCCACCCCCGCCTCAGTTTATGGGTGGGGAGTAAAAGACCATTTTCATTCTTTGTTTCTTTCCTGGAATAAAATATTGGGTGCTGTGGAAGAGCTGAGGAGTCCTAATTTGCTCGATTGCTTTAAAGGTCAGAAGTGGAAAATTAAGGATTAAATGGAGATTGATTTTACGTGAGTGGGAGTGATAAATAGGCCCCTCTGATTTTGCGCCGTCACTTCTAGCAGGAGGATGTCAACAGTATCACGTAGAATGTCATCTCTGATGGACGGGTGTTGGCCTCCTGGGGAGTGGCGCTGAGCACACCAGACCTGTCCCGGGCGCAGGAGAGGTCCTGAGTGCGAGGAGAGGTCCCCGCCACCCACACAGAGAGAGCCTAATGCCGTTCTGTTTGTTCCAGATGACCTTAAAGATCTCCAGGACACAGAAGGTGACGGAAGAGGCCCAGCTGCTCCCATCTACCCACACACCACACGCCAGGGAGGTGTGGCGAGGACAAGGAAGAGCCATGGGGAAGTGGAAACAAGCAGCTGATTTTAGCTGAGAAGGAAAACAGTCGCTCTTTCATGGAAAATTCCCATTTCTCTGTCACCTGGCCAACTTACAGTCCACACGTCACCAAACAGCATCCCTTTGACTGTGTATCTCACGCTGCGTCTCACGGCAGGCAGGAACAAGCTTACCACCCCCCTGGGATGGCGTACACATTGAAACACTTGCTTTGTTTGCTGTCTTTTCCATGACATAACTCACCTTGAGCAAAGTTCCTGCTGAACGTGACTGACCTATCAGAAGACTTGACTAATCAGAAGAAATTATCCAGCTATTTAGGTCATAAAGTGACCCAGAAGGAAACCAGAGATAAGAGTGTCCAGTTTTGTACTCAAGGAATGAAGCAGAAAGGTAACAGGGACTCAGCATAGCCAGAGTGGTAGTCCAGTCCCTAGAGGTCGGCTGAGCAGAGGGAACACCCCGTGATGAGCGCTGACTGCACCTCGTGGCTCCCCCACCCTCAGCGATGGATGGCATCCAGGCCTTTGCCCAGCACTTCTCAATCAAGCATTCTTCCAAGTAAAGGTGATGCATTGGGCGACGGAAGAGTGGGCGTTGGAAGCAACAGCAAAAGGTTCTTGTGTTTACATTGATTTGAAGTTAATTAAATTCGGATCCTCTTCATCCTCTGTTGGCAGGCCCAGCGGGCTTCCTCCGGGGCTGCTTCTCTTGGAAAGCATTAGCACCATTCAGTTTCAGGATTCATTGTCACTGTGAAAAAGAGAACAACAGTATATTTCCAAGAAGTTCCTGAGAGCTGGTCACTCAGCTATGGAGGTGACTCAAGAGAGTATAGACAGTCAGGGAGCCAACGGTGTCCAGATTACAATTTCCCAAACAAAGGTCGGTTTGGATTTTATATTTGAACCCTGAGGAGGAAATCTAGAAAAGCCAAGACATAATCCCTAGCTCTTGCAGTAATATCCCTCCCCAGGGCTGACACAGAGAGAACCAGATGGAGCTGGGGTTCCCCCTTTAATTAAATCTAATCCCATTTCTATGAATAGATGCCAAACTGCCTTTTTCTTCCTTTAGAAAAAAAATTTCCATGTGTTATTTTCTCTCAGAGCTTGTGGTCCTGGCATGGTTTCAAAAGCCCGTTTTGCTCACATCCACAGAGGATCTGGAGGGGCCTTCTCTGTGCCATTTAGAATTCAATCACCAGGCGTCTTGGGTGTGAGCAGGCGTAAGCGATGGACGTGGTATCTGCACATGGCCGTACCGGCAGGCGCATTTCTGCCTGTGATTCTAACGTGGCTACCTTGGCCACATATCTGGCTCTGCGGCTCTTTCCCAGTGAGACCATGCTTCCACCCAAGTCTCCTGGAAAGCAGACCATTCGACCTCCTCACCCCTTCTTTTTCTAACTTTTGTGTCCCTTCAACCAAATCCTAGCATGTCTCTACTTGAAGTGACCTGTGTCTGCACAGTGACCGTCAGGAGCCGGTGGCGCCTTTGTTCAGAGGTGTGGGAGGCTGCGAACGATCGGGCTCCCCAGGCTCCCACCTCAATGCTCACCTGTTCAGTGCTCACCAGGTGCTTCCAAAAGGTCAGTGGAAGGGCCCCATCTAACAAGGGGCAACTTGTTAGATGACAGACAGACAGACAGATGGATACACAGACCTAACCAAGAAAGGGAAGGGAAGACATGTCTACTTGTGTCTGCGTCTGTGTAGTGAAGGCAGGGAAGAAGCCTGTGACCAGGAGGGCTGATCGATGGGAAAGAAGGGGGAAGGTGGACGTGGAGAAAAGGACAACTTCTGTAGAAAGACTTATTTCATGGAAACCCGATTGAAAATGAAGACATTCTTTATCCGAAGAGCAGACGTGACACCCATTTCACAAGTCACCCTGCACACCTCTTAAACTAGGCAAGGAGACCTCATTTCTTGGAAATTGGGTGGTAGCAAGATAATATTTCTAAGATCCAGGAGTTCATCTCTACAGAGCATAAGTCTCTGGATTGCATGTTTTTCTTTTGCGCCTTATCTTGACATTTCAGCTACTCTAAGCAGACCAAAACACAAGGCTGTACAGCAAGGGGCACAATCCCTCTTTGTCCACAAGACTGATCTGTGTCCAGCAGTTACAAGAAAAGTGATTTTTGAAATTAATTATATTGTTATAACTATTACTATAAAACCAATCCATATTCATTGTTGAAAATAGACAGTACAAATAAACAATATAAAAGTACTAACAATCTCATTACAGTTAACATTTTGGTGTTTACTTTTCAAAATTCTTTCTGTGATAATGATATACATGCTGCTGCTAAGTCGCTTCAGTTGTGTCCGACTCTGTGCGGCCCCATAGACGTCAGCCCACCAGGCTTCCCTGTCCCTGGGATTCTCCAGGCAAGAACACTGGAGTGGGTTGCCATTTCCTTCTCCAATGCATGAAAGTGAAAAGTGAAAGTGAATCTGCTCAGTCGTGTCCGACTCTTCACAACCCCATGGACTGCAGCCTACCAGGCTCCTCCGTCCATGGGATTTTCTAGGCAAAAGTACTGGAGTGGGATGCCATTGCCTTCTCCAAATGATATACATACTTTTATACAAAAATGGAATCATATTATGCATATTGAAATATAATCTGCTTTTTTTCACTCTCATTCATCTATAGACCTCTTTCCTGGCTAATAAATATACAATATCTTTTCGTGACTACAGAGCACACTAGATTAAAAAAAAATTAGGCATATTCTTATTGTTAAACATTTAAGCTATTTCCAATTTTCAGTTTTCATTTATTATAAAAATTGCTACATCTTTGCATGCTTCCAGTTGTTAGCCTTGTATAAACATCTAAGAGGAATTTCTAGGTTAAAATGTATGCAGTTTTAGAGCTTAACCAGTTCACTGTCAACCCCCTTCCCTAAAAATTTACCTTCTCCTGACACTTTCCTTTAGGGAAATATCCTTTCCCCAACATTCTCTCTAATATTATTATTTTCAGTTTTGTAAACTTAATAGGTGAAAATAATATAATATTTACCTTAATGTCCTCCTGTGTTACTTTTTTCTGTTACTAGGAAGACTAAAGATTTTTTTCAAGGCTCTGTTGGTAATTTTAACTTCTTCTTCTGCCAAATTGCTTATTACCATTCTTTGCTCATATGGGATAATTGCCTTCTTATTGATTTATGTATTAGCAATAGCAGTCATTTTTCTTCATCACACATACTGCACATGCTTTTTCCTAGTTTGTCTTTTTCCTCCTACTTTTATTTATTGTGCTTTTTAAAAATTTTTCAAAAAGTAATCTTTATGATTTTTAAAAAGACTGGCTACAGAAACAAAGAGCATTGAGCATATCTGTTTATCTTAAAGTAATGTCATTCAAAGAGCCGGGAAAGTTTAAATATGTTAAATTCTGTTTTTGCAATTTTGACATATTTATTCATGTTTTTTTAAATGTAGTTAAGTCTATTCCTTTCTGGTACAGTTTCTGACTTTTTAGCCAGTCCTCACTTTACAATTATAGTAATATTTATCTATAATTTTTCTGAAGTTTTCCTTTCTTTTTCACATTTAAACTTACCTGAAGTCTATTTTAATCTAAAGTGTGAGTTCTAAAATTTCCCTCCAAATGTCAGTCAGTTGTCTTAAGACTAGTTATTGAATACTCCACTTGCTATGATTCACTACTTTTAGAGCATATTAAATGTTTACATATACTTGAGGCTGTTTTGAATACTCTATTCCACTAAAACTTCTTATTTAGCTCTGAGTGTACACAGTTTTAACTATTGGACATTTTCCCTGCAAATCCACCCACCTATACAGGATTGTTCTTTTTTCTTCTTTTAGAATTACCCTGGCTATTTGTGCCCAAGTATCCTTCCAGATGAAATGCCCATTGGGCTCTTTAAGACACTAAGTTGAATCTAAATGTAAATTTTTTTAATGTTGAGTCTTTCATTCAGACACAGTATGTCTCTATTTGTTTAAATCTTTTATGTTCCTCCATAAAAATCTGAACACTTTCTTTTTCTAGTACCCCATACATCTTTTGATTAAACTTGCAGGGGATTCCTCTTCGTGGGCCTCTTTCCTGGTTGAGCCAATGCTCACGGGGGCTTTTGGAGCACAGGGTCAGGTGACCAGAGCTTGAATCAGGGCTCAGACACTTCCTTGGCTGTGTGACCTTGGGCAAGCCAACGTTCCTCAGCTCAAATTTTGTGATCTCATCTCGTGTGCAAAACATACCTAATAATACCATGTACCTTAGCAGGGTATTGGGAAAAAATCAATGAGGAAATGTAGGTAAAGCTCAATACCAAGGGCCTGACCTCCAGACACAGGAATCTATGTTCTGATGGTGAAGATTCTACACTAGTGAATGTTCGTCCATTAAACCTGACCTCGAACATTGTTTCACATATCCAAAGGCTTTAAGAAACTATCCTCCAAAACAAACTCAGTTTCTTTTTTGAAAACATAATTTTATCTTATTTACTTATTTGGGTTTTGCTGGCCTTCATTGCTGTCGGGGTTTTTCTCTAACTGTGGCAAGCAGGGGCTACTCTCCAGCTGCAGTGCATGGGCTTCTCACTGCAATGGCTCCTCTCGTTGCAGAGCATGGGCTACAGAGCAAAGGGTTTCAGCAGTTGTGGCACTCAGGGTTAGTCGTTACGGCTCACAAGCTCCAGAGTACAGGCTCAGGAGTTGTGGCACACTGATTTAGTTACTTTGCAGCATGTGGGGTCTTCTCAGACCAGGATTTGGACCTGTGTCTCCTGCATTGACAAGAAGGTTCTTTACCACTGAGCCACCAGGGAAGCCCCCAAACTTGCAATTTCTGAAGAGAATGTACTTCAATGTCGTTTGCTTAGAACACTCTACAAGGATCATGTAGACTTAGCATGTGAGACTGTCTACCAACTAGAACCCATTCATTTAAAGCATCAGAGAGCACGAGACTCCATGCGTGATATTTACATGTGGAGCTTACGTGCTTATGGATCTGGGCACTGTGACAGCGTTCCAGGCGCGCCACACCAGAGACAGTCCCAGCGGGGATACAAGTTGCTTCAGCTGCGGGGCATCAGGTCATTCCTAGGGTCACAACTCTCACACGGGACTGCTGCAGGTGGTGTGAGAGCCATCCAGCCTGTTAGCGCGTCAGCAACCTGGACCTGGCCCCCACCCACCCCCGAGCCTGGAGGCATTATTCTCTCTCCTGCTCATTCCTTTAAATGTGTTCCCTGCTGTTTTTGTGGCTATTTATCATCTCTGTGAAACGATCGAATCAGCCCAGGCGTTTTCAGTTCTGGCAAATCCTAGAGTTCCCTGTTAAAAATATCTTGGCAGACTGCCACGGAATTGCAACAGACAAAACCAGTGATCCTGCTTCAAACCTCTATTGCTTGCCTTGATGGTAATTCGTATGGTTTTAGTCACTTATCTGTGACAGCAGCATGAGTGAGTGATTTTTCTCGGAGTGTTAGATAGGTATTTTAAGAATGTGGGACAGCTTTCCCAAAAGCTGTATGGTAACAGGCCTCCAAACTCTACAAACCAATTGAATTGACTAAAAAGCATCATCTGGTGATTTTTAAGAAAGCATTTAATGGAACGCCACCAGTCAAATGAGGAAGCACAGTTCTGACACCTCGTTTCCTAACTGTCCCTTCATTGCAGTCAGGATCTGTTAAGCCATCTCTGCCCTTCTGACCAGTTTATCTTGTAACAGTCCCTCTTTCTGACAGCAGCCAATGTTCTATCTCCCAAGATGCAATAAACCTATGCTAAACCTTTCTCGAGTTATGATGCTCTCTCATTTGGTTGAGGGAGTCCAGAGTTCAATTTTCGGACACGACTGAAGCAACTTAGCAGCAGCAGCAGCAGAGTTCAATTTAGCAGGAAATCATGTAACAGTTAGCTCATGCTCTCTTCCTTTTCATCAGTAGCACGTCCCTACTCCTTCCCATAAGAGGCTTGGCCCGGGTGGAATTATAGAGACACGCATCTGGCTGACATCAGAGCCAGACCTAGAACTGGTCCAAGACACATAGATCATGCCCACAGTGTAGACACAATCTGGGCTACTGTTCAAGCAAGGCTGTGGTTGATTGAATTTAGTACATCTCCTCTCACCCACCACACACACGTATAAGATGCACATACACACACACCGCTGCAGGTTAGCCGTGTCATTTGAGGTTAGCATACTGCAGGATTATAAACTGCTGCTTTGAACCCCTCATGGTACTTAGCTTGGATTTGAGGGAAATCAGTTGGCACTTAATATACTTAACGTTTAATACTTGTTGACTTTTAAATGACTTTTGGGACTAGAGAGAAAAAGAGAAAAGAAACCCATAAAGTAATTGGAAGTGGCCACAGAGATTTACTGCAGTGGAGAGCCCAAAAGAGTTCACACAAAACTGCTGCTTTCTTGCAATTCATGGTTCAGTCTTGTCAATGACTGCACTGCATGACGGATTCATTGGCCACCAAAGACTTTCATAGATCAGTCTCGTGGTGGCTGGCTTTCTTGCTGCTAAAGGTTCTTTAAAAAAAAAACCTCTAATTTGTCTTTTCATTTTTGGAACATCTCTTTTAACTAATCAAAGAAAATGAAAATGCAATTTTCAAAGAAATTCTTCTCTAGTTAGAGCTTCATCATAAACTTCCTGGGTAAACTTGGACAAATTACTTAATCTAAGTTCCAGGTTTATTCAAATGGATTATTTCATTTTTAGCTGGTTGTCTTGGCATGATGTGGACTGTGCCAGGCAAATATTAGGTACTCAATAAATATATTGTGAAAAACTACATCCATGATTGTACTTTCTCAAAAAAAAAAAAAAAAAGAAAGAAAGAAGAAAGGAAAACAAAGAGAAGGGAAGAAACAGGGAAAATTTAAAAAGTTCTCTATTAAGCTAACCTGGATTTTCCTGAGAAATACTGAAGTGATACATTTTTGCAACATTATTGAGCTGACATGAATCATAAAATGAATAACAGAATTATTTCAAAACCACAATATTGTTACTTACCCCTTCTGACTTAGTTAATTTCCTAGGAAGTAGTACCTAGGCATCTGGCATCCAGAATAAATTTCTCATTATTTTGTTATTATTGTAATTTCAAAATTATAAATCTGCTTGGATGAAACCAAATCTAATTTCCCCCTAATCCTTCCCAATGCTGTTACTCAACGTAAAATCATCACTGTGGCCAACAGGCATAAAGGGAAAGAAGACAGGCACTTGGCTAATATTTGCAATTCCTTCTCTGTGATTATTCACTTAAGATTACAGAGACAGAAACACCGAGCTTTCAGGAAATTGTCTGGTTACAAAGGCCTCATAAAGAAGGAAGAGGCTGCCCAGACTAAAAGCACCAGGATGAAAGGAATTCTATCTTGCTTTTGCCACTATCCAGAGGTATTCAAAAGGGTTTGGTAGGGGAGGGAGGAGGGAGGAGGGTTCAGGATGGGGAACACATGTATACCTGTGGCGGATTCATTTCGATATTTGGCAAAACCAATACAATATTGTAAAGTTTAAAAAAAAAAAAAGGTATGGTAAGGATGGGGGTAGACAATAAGGGAGTGAACTCTTTACAGAGAGTTTAAACAATAAAACCAACTCAGTGGATCTGTTTGTGTTTTCACCGTGCACTGGCAAGGCTGAGCAATGTCAGTGATGAAATTCTCTTCAACTCCAGCATAGACCTCTGCTCTGCCCTGCCCACCCCTTGGACACTGTTCCACTGACGCTGTTCCCAGTTCCTTGTACATGGCCTGGCACATAACAAGTATGAACTCCAGGAGAACATGCTAAGGTGGGAAATAAGGAGCTAGAATCCTCCTTCCCCCGCAATTCCTTTGCTGTTTTTACCCACTGATTTTTTTGAAAACATGAAAACCATACTGCAAAATTCCCATTATACTTTGTACATCTCTCTATGGGGTCGCACAGAGTCGGACACGACTGAAGCGACTCAGCAGCAGCAGCAGCGGCCCTTACCAAAATCCTGTGCGAAATTTTAGATTCCACAGCTTAAAAAAATGTCCACTCAGGGAGGACAAGGCAAAGTAACGGGAAAAGCTCTGAAAGGCCTGAGATTATGGACCCAAACAAGGGAAGGCTGAAGGGTTAAAGTCTTTAATGCACAAGGTACTGCATTAAGTGTAGGACGGTGACCAGATCAACTCCTTTTTCCCAGGAGCACAGTGGACTTTATGGATAACAGAGGCTCCGTGTCAGGGTGCCTCCCTAGCATCAAGTACATGGACTCCCGAAGTCTTAGTTGCTCATCCTCCTGCTAATCTAAGCAGGATGGAAAAGTGTGCTTTCCATTCACTTCAATCTCCAGTGATTTCTATATACAGCAAATCCCCTACATACAAAGCTTCAAGATGCAAACTTTCAAAGATGCGAGCACATGTTCAAATGTCTAATCACATAAGTCAGTTCACATATCTAGTGCATACTGTCATGTACGTGCAACCTCTATAGGAGGCTGTGCTTTTGTGCACTTCTTGTACAGGACCATGTAGAGTACAGTGTACAGGATCTTTATGTCAGGCCTAGGATGTCCGGAAGCAAACGCAAAAGCAGTGGCATATAGGTGATTGTGTTAGTTGGGTATCCAGGCTAACTTGTTGGACTTATGAACAAAAACTGGACTTATGAACGCACTCTTGGCATGGAACTTGTTCTTATGTGGGGGACTTACTGCAGAGTACATCATGAGAAACGCTGGGCTGGAGGAAGCACAAGCTGGAATCAAGATTGCCGGGAGAAATACCAATAACCTCAGATATGCAGATAACACCACCCTTATGGCAGGAAGTGAAGAAGGACTAAAGAGCCTCTTGAAGAACGTGAAAGATGAGAGTGAAAAAGTTGGCTTAAAGCTCAACATTCAGAAAACGAAGATCATGGCATCCAGTCCCATCACTTCATGGCAAATAGATGGGGAAAGAGTGCAAACAGTGTCAGACTTTATTTTTCTGGGCTACAAAATCACTGCAGATGGTGACTGCAGCCATGAAATTAAAAGACGTTTACTCCTTGGAAGGAAAGTTATGACCAACCTAGATAGCATATTCAAAAGCAGAGACATTACTTTGCCAACAAAGGTCCGTCTAGTCAAGGCTATGGTTTTTCCAGTAGTCACGTATGGATGTGAGAATTGGACTATAAAGAAAGCTGAATGCTGAAAAATTGATGCTTTAGAACTGTGATGTTGGAGAAGACTCTTGAGAGTCCCTTGGACTGCAAGGAAATCCAACCAGTCCATCCTAAAGGAGACCAGTCCTGAGTGTTCATTGGAAGGACTGATGCTGAAGTTGAAACTCCAATACTTTGGCCACCTAATGCGAAGAACTGACTCATTTGAAAAGACCCTGATATTGGGCAAGATTGAGGGCAGGGGGAGAAGGGGACGACAGAGGATGAGATGGTTGGATGGCATCACTGACTCAATGGACATGAGTTTGGGTAAACTCCGGGAGTTGGTGATGGACAGGGAGGCCTGGCGTGCTGCGATTCATGGGGTCGCAAAGAGCTGGACACGACTGAGCAACTGAACTGAACTGAACTGCATTTTCTGAAGCAGTAGAATCACCTGGGTATTGCTTAGATGGTAAAGGAAGAAACCACTGGGGAACTTTGGAGGTAATGGTGTCTCAAAAGAGGCTAACTGTAAGAAAGGTCCCACTCTGGTGGGGGTGTCAACAGTGGGGAGGGCTGTGTATGTGGGGACCAGGGTGTATGGGATTTCTCTGTACTTCTGCTGGATTTTGCTGTGAACCTAAATTTGCTCAAAATAGACGAATAAAAAAAAAAAAGCTGACTGGAAAGGATGGAGAGAACTATTGCCAGAGCATAAAAGAAATCATTTCATTTGCATGGTGCTTTGAAACTTCCAAAATGTTTTTTTATCTCGTAAGATCCTGTGAAACTAGGAGGATAGGTGGCATTATATCCATTTTTCAAGATGGGAAGATCGAACCTTACAAAATTCAGGTTACTTGTCTCAGTACAAAGAACAAATGAGCATCCAAAGCAGGTCTTAAAACCACCTGTCTGATCTAAGCCCAAAGATCAATGCACTTGCCACCTATATCTCTAATGATTCACAACGTGTCAGAGAAAAAAAGGACCTTTTTCTGTCCTGGATTAGAAATTCCAAATAAATGTTTCATCAATTATCAATGTAATGAAGACAACTTAAAAAAAAGAGAGATGTAAATAAAATCATGATGGAAAAGAAAGATTATACAAACTATGAGATAATCCAAAATATGTACCCTTTCAGACCCTCCAAACTTCTAAGATGGCTATTCTGAAATCATCGACATGAATGGGACCTATGCTGATAGTGGACGGGGAACTTAGTCTCCAGATCTTTCCTAGGGGATTAAATAAATTCATGATTTCTCAGGATTGGCAAGCTCCAAAAAGAAGTCCCCAGGGGAACCAGGGGCAAAAATAATGCTTAGTAGATGAGCCTCGACCTTGGAACACAAGCTCATTAACCCAAAAGGCAACGTGTTTATGTACATCAATTCTAACTTTTTAATAATAATTAAGAATAACTAATATTAACTCAGAGCTAATTTTGTACCAAGGTTTGTTCTAAGTGCTTTGCACTCTTATGAGTTTTAGTGAATAAAAACTAAATTTGCTTTGCAATATCAAGATACCCTTTGGAGTAATCAGACAGTGTCTCCAACACCAAAGACTGGGGACTTGCCACTTTCGGTCTATAACTCTGGTCCTGGCTTCATCAAGAAAGAATGAAGTGATGGCCTGACAGCTGTCTTGTGAATTAAAACAGAAAGCACTGGACCAGCAGAGGAATGTAGACATTCCCTTTAAAAACAATAATTGAGTATAAACCAGCTCTCCAAATAGGTTAAGGCTTTTTGCCTTACAGGTGAAATGTGGTAGAACTTATTTAGGAGACCAGCCTCTCAATATTTCAAAGAAGTGTTACTTCTAAAAAGCTTTTACCATCATACAATTTCTAACATTAAGTCTCTCCTCTGTTGCCAATAATTTCAAAGAACAAGAGGCAGGTATATAAAAACCAATGACATTTCACATCTTTAGAGGGTGCCCATCAGAGATTCAATAATAAGATACTTACAGGGGTTTAATGGTGATCTGGGCCCTATACTGGACACACATAGATGTTCATTTTAGGTAAAAATGCAAGGAAAATATTTCTTGGTAATGTGCTTTGTGATAATCTCACTAGTGTATTTTCTTTCATCTGCTTGTTAATGTCTGATAACTCATTTAAATAGGATAAACTCTTTCCTGAACCAGTGATGAGTTTTAATATGCAAGCACCTACAGAGGTAACAATAACTGACATCTACAACAAGATGTAGATTCTGCATTAGGGCGGAGGTTTGACCCACTAAGACTGTGGTGGCCTGACTTCCCAGGCAAGGTTTAGCAGAAGAAGCAGAACAAGTCAAACATCTGACTGCCTCAATCACTGTCTAGTAACCAGTCTTTCCCTGCAACATGCTGGCTTCAGGAACTGCTTATGAAAAGTAACTACACTCTGGACCCAATTCAGGTGACTAGTGTAGGCTCTCTGGTTAACCTGGAGGGAGACGGGGTGGGTATTTATGCTGCTTTGAAAATTTATTCTTATGGAAGTCTGACATCTCAGTTATGCGCTCAGTCAAGTTCCCTGCTCACTGGTCATCTTAGAGTCACCCCATCAACAATTCAGCACCCCCGCCCCACCAAATCACAGCCGTGCTCTACAGAGCAAGTCCCTGACTTGCTGAATCATCAATCCTATTTCCTACCAGCACGGCCCAAGTCCTGACTGACAATTCTCTGATCAAAAACACCCAAACATGATCATTTCTATCCTCACAAAAGATAATACAATTTAAACAAAATTGTGGCAGGCTGAAGAACACGCCTGCCCTGGTGCACTAAAATTTTCTATCAAGCAGAGCCACCTAGTGGTAGAACAGAATATGGGTTTTTGTTCAGTTCAGTTCAGTTCAGTCGCTCAGTCTTGTCTGACTCTGTGACGCCATGGACTGCAGCACGCCAGGCTTCCCTGTCCATCACCAACACACGGAGTTTACTTAAACTCACGTCCATTGAGTTGGTGATGCCATCCAACCATCTCATCCTCTGTCGTCCCCTTCTCCTCCTGCCTTCAATCTTTCCGAACATCAGGGTCTTTACCAGTGAGTCAGTTCTTCGCATCAGGTGGCCACAATATTAGAGTTCTAAAATTCTCATTTAATTTCTCTCCCCTGGTGGCTCAGATGGTAAAGAATCCACCTGCAATGTGGAAGACATGGGTTTGATCCCTCAGCCAGGAAGATCCCTTGAAGGAGGGAATAGCAACCCACTGGAGAAGGCGATGGCACCCCACTCCAGTACTCTTGCCTGGAAAATCCCATGGACAGAGGATCCTGGTAGGCTGCAGTCCACGTGGTCACTAAGAGTCGGACACGACTGAGCGACTTCACTTTCACTTTTCACTTTCACGCACTGGAGAAGGAACTGTCAACCCACTCCAGGGTTCTTGCTTGGAGAATCCCAGGGACGGAGGAGCCTGGTGGGCTGCCGTCTACGGCGTCGCACAGAGTCGGACACGACTGAAGCGACTTAGCAGCAGCAGCCAGTATTCTTACCTGGAGAATCCCGAGGAGAGAGGAGCCCGGGGGACTACAGTCCTCGGGGTCACAAAGAGTTGGACACTACTGAGCCACTAACACTAAGAACGATCCAACCTAAAGGGGATTTCTTTTCTTTTGTTTGTTATATGTTCATTTTTACCCACTCTTGTTCAGTTACCCTGCTGAGATTGTCACCTCCATCTGTTTTCCTGACCAAACATCTATTCATCCAAGATAAACAAACCTGCAGTTTGTTATAACCAGGAACTTTTAGGACTAAAGCAGAAGCCTACTCAACAGTGTCTCTTTAGAAGGGCAAGAAAACATACGTACTAATTTATTTCTAAAGATAAAGAATCACTAAGATATTTACTTTGTACTTTTCTGTTTTCCATAACCCACACTTCCATTTCTCCACAAGACACCAATGTACGGCCATGAAAATAGTCACATAAAATTTATAGGCACAGAGAAGGGGAGTGAAAGTCCTCAGCTGTGGCCTCCAACCCCCCTCCCCCACTCGCATATGTGGTAGAAATAAGAAGTACCTTGGGTTGTTGAGGTTTGGTTCCTTTTCTTCCTCTAAAGTAGGTAAACATTCATAGTCAGCTAGGACAGAAGAAAACCGGGCTCATTATTAGTCACTGAAATTCTACTTTTTATCCACAAGACTTGTGCCGTTGAACATCATATCTCTCTGACCCATTACTTGTGCAGAAATAGCCTCACCAGGGAATTTCAGAGGTTAAAAGATTAATCATGGCAAGGCTCTTGAAATGGAAAAAACACTAATGGTGCAGATGCAAGACTTCAGCATGTCTCTGGCCTCAGCGGAAAAGGGCACAATTCATCACTGCTTGGCTGTTCAGCTGCTGAACAACCCCCCAGGGGCTCCAAAGACTAGAATCTGCACAGTTCAGGGTAGACGCTGGAATAAAACAGCTTCACCGAGGTTCTGCTGTGCCTGCAGAATGACTTCAGTCAGGAGCAAGAAGCAGGTAAAGTGGGGAACAACCGACTTTCTTAAAGCCATCAGAATTTTCTCCCGTTACATGTCTGCTGTTTTCAAGGGAGGGAAATCTGCTGGATCTATCACCGATGTGTCCAAACAACTCTCTTCTTTAGTTGTCAAATGGAAATGGTTTTAGTGATTGTAACAGGACCATGACTTGAATTACAATTATCTCAGCCACAAAAAAGGAAATACACCAAAATATTGAGATTATCTTTGGGTGGTAGAAATTTTTTCTTCATTCTACCTTTTTTTTTTTCATTTTCCAAATTCTGCTGTGTATGTACATTACTTTTATAAACTAAAAGCCACAAAAGGAAACTACTCTAAGGATTATCTCAGTGACTCACCCCTATCCTCAAATGCTTTATCAAGCCATTCTTCCCCAAAATTGTCCATGTTAGTTAAGTAGTTTTCATCTTTTGGAATATTCACCTTGATGAGCCTCTGGTACAAAAATTCCGATAACGAGTATCTGGTTTTTGAGAACTCCATTGTTCATTGTTGAATCTGACAGATCCCCGGGTTTTTTGTTTTTTGTTTTTTTTTAGATAAATGTTTAAAAAAAACAAAACAAAAGCAAGTGGTATGATAATATAAATAGTGGATTGTATTAATTTAACACGAGCAGTAAGATAATGTATTGATTTTTTAGAGAAATTAAAAATAGGAAAAAAAAAAAACAGCTGTCATCATTTTTAAGTCCAAATATTGATTTAATAAAAAGTATGGGCTTCCCTGGTGGCTCAGTGGGAAAGAATCTGCCTGCAATGCAGGAGACCAGGGTTCGACCCCTGGGTCTGGAAGATCTCCTGGCAAAGGAAATAGCTACCGACTCCAGTATTCTTGCCTGGGAAACCCCACGGACAGAGGAACCTGGTGGGCTACAGTCCATGGAGTTGCAAGAGTCAGACATGATTTAGCACTAAACCACCACCAGCAAGGAACACATACTACAATTACTGTCAGATATCAACTGGAAATTAAGTTATAATGGGATATTCATATTACTATCTCTGCTAGCAAAGTCCAATAGCACTTTCTACAATAAAGGGAGCGTTCTAGATTTGCACAGTCTAATATAATAGCCATTAGACACAGGTGGCTAAAGTGACTAAGGTATGAAGCTTTAAACTTTAAGTTTTTAAAATTTTAAGTTAATGGCTAGTGCCTATAGCTCAGATCTATGTAAACTATATCTGATAAAGTTTTACATCTATACACACATTAAAATCACAGGTCTCTAAATTCTATAATACTTCCGGTAATGCCGGATGCTAACTTTTTCCAGAGAGTTTGGTCTCAAGAGATTTCCTCACTTGAAAAAAAAACACAGTCCATTTTCTTCTTGAAAAAGTCCACTTGAAAAACATGTGCAAAAATACACTAAGTGGCAACAACTGATGCAATAATTAAACTATGTATTTGGGGATGGTCAGGCCCCAGCTAACTCCTTGCATGTGCTGGAAGTAAGGTAGGTGGGCTCACAGGGTCCCACCCAGGATCCAAGGGCATAGTTATGAAGAGGGGGCAGCCTCCTCTTACCAGAGCACAGAAAAAGCCACCTTCGGTTATTCCACACCACATACCGTTTCGGTTCATGCTGTTCATCCATTTATCAAGCTCTTCCATTTCTATTTCCATCACAGAGGGTGTGTCTTCCTCAAAAATAGGGCTAGAGAGAGAAAGTCAAGAGCTTGTTGGAAAGACAAAACAAAAGACAAAACCAACATGTTTTGTGATGTGCTAAATTTTGTTTGAGGACAGCCTAGGCTGTTGACTGTGAGGAAGGTGAACTTGATTCAACATCTTAAGCTCTAGGGTAATCTAGGCGTTTGCTCTATTCAAGAGGACCAAACTAAAAAGCAAAAACGAAAATATACCTTCGTCCATTACTGATGATGGGCTGAGAGGAAGCCCAGGAGAGCTGGCTCCCCTGAAGGTACTGAGATGAGTCTGAGGCTCCTCCAAGGAGTTGCCACATTTAGCATTTTATTTTAGCCTTGCTCAATTTCACTTCCCCATCTTTGGGGGTTTTTGATCAGCACTCCAGGTCAGGAGGCTGATGGACGGGCCACTTTCACCACCTCGCCCTTCCCTTTCCAGGCTTTCCTGCCTAGAAGAAATGGAGCCCTTGTGCTCAGAAATCCAGGGCCCTCCCGGGCTGGGGTTCAGCTCTCCTTGGGGAAGGAAGAGGCCCCAGTTAATGTAGGTAGGATTGGGGGAGCGGCCCACCTGCTCTGATCCACTGGCTGCCCCTGCAGAGGAGGCCGGCCTAGGGTCCAAACAAGCACAGGGGAGTGTGGGGGGAGACAGAGAGACGGTGACAGCGCCCCAGGCCTCTCCTCCAGGCAGAATCCTCTCTCCCCATCCCCTCCTGCCACCTCCATTCCTCTTCCTGCCCCACTCCCCACCAGGATCTTCTTCTCAACATATAAACTCCGGGCTTCTACTAGGGTTCCCCTCCTTTAATACCAACTAAAATCTCGTCCCTGGTGATAAATTTTTTAATCAGAATAAATGAACTTATGTCCTTGAAATACACCCAGAGTCAGAATACTCAATCACCGATGCATTTGGAATTGATAGCAGTCAGAAAAGGTTCTTTTCTGAACAGAGGACCTTCTCCCCCATCAGATCCCCTGTCCTGTGGTGAGGTGTGGGACTCCAGCACATTTTCTTGGGGTTCGGGAAGCAGGAAGGCCCCGCCAGGGCTGTCAAAACCAGAACTCCTGAAAATCTGGCCCTTTGATCTGCTCACCACCACCCGCCCCCCGCCAACATCGTGGTCCACCCCAAAGCTGAACTGGACACGGGCTGGGGGTGGGGGGGACTTACACTTTCACGTTTTCACTTCCCAGTTCATCTAAAAGATAGTAAATATAAAAGTCATGTTAGTGTTCAGTATGTGTAACAACTTTTTATTTCCACATCAGCTGAAATCTCCTCTACAAAGCGCGGAAATGACTTCCAAGAGATTACGTTTTGAAAGGGGCTATAGTTAACTTCTACGTCAATCAAGGGCAGATTGCCATTTTGAAATGAGGTCCCGTCTATGTGAAATCTTTCTTTTAGGTCTAGTGATCCTCTGAGAGCATTTAAACAACTGCTCTCTCATCTCCTTGTGACACAGCAAACTGAACTCTGTGACCCGGTCCCCCTGTCACGGAGTAGGATGCAGGACATCCATCCCAGGCTCCCCTCGGTACCCTCCTCTCACCCCTGCTCTTTGTACGGCTGTACCCCTCACAGCCTTCTGGTCTCGGTGAAACCAACCCCCCAAGACAGAAGGACCCCTGCCAGTTGATTAATTTCTCTTCCTTTCTTGTTCCCTCTGACCTCAATCCTGGGCTAACTGAACATTAATCAACCAGCGTCCGATGACTAAAATGGCTGTGAATATGTCATCATTAAAGCACAAACTCAGGTTGTCTCTCCAGGACAAGAGAAGCTCACGGACCCCCAGCCATGGCCCACCTGGCCAGAGAATCATAAACCAGAGACATCCTGACTCCCAAAATCATGATTAAGAAATGTCACAGTTGATGATTAATGGCAGCCTCTTTGCTCTTCTCCTTTAAAAACACCCCAAACTCAACCACCAAATTGGAGTGGATCTGAGGCTTCTCTCCTGCCCACTTTCATGGCAACCTGTAATAAACCCTTCCTTTGCTGCAGACTCCCACTGTCAGAGCCTGGCTTTCTGTATGGCAGGCACAAGAGTCCTTTGCCCCATTACATCAGCTTTCCTCAGAGAGGCCTCCTCCATCTCCTCTGTCTGAAACAGGGCGCATCTTTGCCAGCTCAGCTTCTCTTTGCCCCTTCATAGTGTCCGCCACAATTTGCCTTCAATCAGGTTCTCTGGTTAACTCTTCATTGTCTGTCTCTCCTACTAGACCATACATAGCTCCCAAAGGGCAGGATCATGTCTGCCTTGTTCACTGCAACATCTCCCCTCATTCAGCTTGCACTGTACCCGACAAACACCCCATGTGAACTGAATAAATGAACAGGTCTTCATCTGGATCGTCCAACTCTGGGTTTAAATTCGTGCCCAATGTTTTGGATTTAGCATCTCATAATAGTGAAACTTCCGACAAGCTTGCTGTTGGTTGCTTCAGTTGAGATGCGTCAGGTGACAGTCTGCAAAATGGCTTGTTTGTGGATCAGATTCCAGATGAACATGTGGCAAGAATTAGAGCCCAGTGCCCCAGTTCAGCCTCTCTTTTGCTTGGCAGGGGAACAGATGCACCCAGAGAAACGAGGCAGTGATGGCCAATGAGTGGACAGCACAGCCCCACTGCACCTCTTATGATGTGAAAAACCACTGAGAAGCACACTGCTTTACAGAGATCCACTGAATAGTCAAATGGTCTTGATTCTCAGCCATCAGAGGCCTCCTTTGTCTGGTGGGCAGAGGGGAGGCCCCCAGCGAGGCAGCACAGCCAGCAGACACCTGGAACCGAGCTCCTGGCAGCCAGGAGCCGCTGTAATTTCCTGTGGGCTGGCAAGCTTTAATGGCACCACTAACCCCAGGAAGCTGGGCACCGTTGCCAGTTTCACGCCATCACTGCTTCCCTTGGAGGGGCTGTAGCGTGTGTCCTCCCACTCTTGGGCAAGTATCTGAAGCTTCCTGCAGACACCCGACTCCTCTGGACACTTAGACTGGGAAAGGGAGGGATGTTCACCTTATTGTTATATACATGCATTTTTCATCTAACATTTACAGGCTCTTTCCTTAAAGGATTTTACTATAAATAAAGCTCCTATACCGAACCTCCTTCACAGGTGACCCACAAAAATGCCCCTGTTTTGTCACTACCGCCTCCCTGCTCCCCCTCTTTCCCTGCTTAATAGCCCCTTACTAATTTCTTTCAGAACAAACAGCCCCACAGCCCGACCCTCGAGGGGGTGGATTTATCTTTCTAATCTGGATGCCTGCAGGCTTCTCTGTGAGCTGGAGCTAGACCTGCGTGCAGATGATGGAAAAGTTTAAAAACCCATTACAAAAGTGCTCCAGATGCACCGAATGCGAAGCTCCTGTAATCAGTATTCAAACAGAGCAAAAAGCCTCCTGTGGCTTCATCTCCCCTGCTCCACGGCCATTACCCCTGCCCCGGCCGCCATGGCAACGTGAAAACATCTGGGAGGGCGCCCCCGAGCAGAGCATTAAACCGGGAGGGAGACCAATTACCCGTCCCCGGCAATCAAGCCCTGCCCGCTCCACTCCACCTGGCTTCGTCTCTTTATTAACAGCCACCTACTCCCTGTGCGCCCCCGAGGCTCTCACACAGCCCCCCACCTGCACTTGATTCCATTTTGCCTCCTACAGCCCTGCCATTTCCTGCCCTCCTCCGTCAGGACACCTCCTCCTCCCACAGGACGCCCCTTTGGCCCCCGGGTCCCCCTCCCGGCTGCCCTCCCTGCGCAGCCGACGGGAGCAGCGCAGGGCGGGGCCGGGGCCGGAGCGCAGCAGGAGACCATCTTGCTTATCTGGCTTCCGTGCTCAACGCGAGTGTCTTTCTGGAGAGTGAGCCGAGCCAGGTGTCCTGGAGCCACAGCCTGTTTAAAGCGATGCTTTACTGCCAGCTGTTTCCCCTGCAGCTCTTTCCCAGAGAGGCAGCCCATCAAGACACCTAATAAATATTAAATAATAACAACTGCAGATCTAATGCCTGCGAGTCTGGGGAGAAGGGCCATTGTACACTGAGTCACTCCATAGCCTTCCCTTTTCCTGGACACGGAACAGGCGGGGCCAAAGAAAAAAGGGTAATTCCCCTGCAGGTGAAGTATTCTTTCCAAAAATGTTGGCCAAATGCTCCCCAGCTGTCAAATTTCAAGACATTTCTTGGTGCAGAAGAATACATCACGCTGTAGTCTATGCTTAAGCACACGACATCCTCTCTGACCTGCCACAAAATGTTCCTTTGAGAACTTTCCAAACAACATGCTGGTCTGACCCAGTATGACAGTTTTATTTTTCCTGGAAAGATAAATAAAAAATATATTTAAATCAAATTCTGTTCATTTTAATAGTCTCCTTTTACTGCCTTGTATTATAATGTTAAATATGAATGGGTGGATTTTGGTGGGCAATGTTTGTGAATGTTTTAGCTGTCTGAAGAGAGGTTCATCGTTAACCATCTGTATCTATATTAAAGGAATGGTGAGTAAAAGAAGATATTCAAATACAGCTCTCTTGACCTAGAACTTTGGTGATAAGCAACTGCTTTGAAATTCTAAGTTTTCCATTTGTGTTTTCTTAAGGTGAGGCTCATTTAAATTAAAAACAATGTGCCAATTTGTGTTAAGAATAATGCGCAAGTTTACTTTTACCTCTGAGAATGTGTTCTCTAAAAAAAGTTCTCACATTCTTTCATCAACTCATCTCTGCAATACACATGTATTGAGCAGCTAGTAATGTGTTGGGCAAGGCACTCTGCGAGATAAAGGGGTAAAAATAATTAGCTTCCACTTAAAATATGCCGGTACCGTTTTTTCCTAACTGCTTTACATAAATGAATCCACTTAATTCTCCCAACAACTCTACGAGGTGGTACTGAGTTTTGCCCATTTAACAGATGAGTAAACTGAACCAGAGGTTACAAAACGAGGAAATAGAAAAGCCAATTAAGCAGAATATTCCAGAATCTGTGCCTATAACCTTCCTGCCACACTACTCCACAAGACGAGTAAGACAAGTTCCTGGTTCTTTCGGACCTTAAAGAGAACATCACCTAATAAGAAAGAGAGGCCCAGAAAAAGGCAAGTCACCAGCCGATGACAGTGTCCACGACTGTGCAAAGTAAGTGTGAACACAGTCAAGAGGGGGTGATTAATTTTGCCTGGGGTCTGAGTACCCAGCTCTTCATAAAAACCTTAGAACTGCGCATTGTAGACTGGGGCGGCAGTCTGCCAAGCAGCCAAGAAGGAAATTCCAGACAGAAGTCAAAGCATCAACCAGGTACCGAGGCCTTAGGGAAGGGAGCGGCACAAACACCCGGACCCTGTCCAAGGTCAGTGCTTACTTGTGAATGGCTTTTGAATCTTGAGCGACTCGAGATGAAGTTCAGTGAAAAATCCCTTTCTGGATTTAGTGCCTTAGAGCATGACCATTTGACTAGTCAACCCCAAACTCCCCCAACCCCAGGACTCTGTTAGGTAAGACCAGCTGTAGCCTACGGTTTGGGCAGGAAATTCTACTTTCCCTACTTTATTTTTTGTTTTTGTTTTTATTTGGCTGTGCTGGGTCTTAGTTACAGCATGGGGCTCTAATTCCCTGACCGGGGATCGAACCAGGGCCCCGTGCATTGGGAGCATGGAGTCTTAGCCACTGGACCACCTGGGAAGTCCTACTTTCCTTAATTTGAAAAAAAAAAAGATCCAGGCATCTCTGTTTGCTTTTTCTTTTTCTCTGCCTTACAAAAGAGCTCCCACGTGATCGCTGTTATTAGGTCACCCTGAAATTGCAAGCAGTGGAGAAATGTGTATTTCCTACTTTCTTGGAATCTATTACATCATCCTTGCCATGAAAGGTAATGTACGTCAGTGCTTCCTTCCCAGTTCACGTTTGCCCTACCTGTTGGCATAATGGAAAACGACCATTTACAGCTCTGCACGAGCTTAAAGCTTCTCCTGGTACAAGGATGGGGTGGGGACCTGCAGGCCTAAGGCATGCCCTCAAAGACAGGGGTCGCCTGTTAGTGGATGTGAAAGACAAAAAGTGAGTTTTGTATGCACGTATAAATATACATCTTATCAACCTTGAGTGATTTTTGGAATGCCTAAAGGCTTCAACTTGAAAATCTAATTGGAGTCATTTTTAGCAGCATTAGCCAAAAGAACCCAAGTTGGCTTTGGACTCAGAACCATCCTAAAACTTGTATTTGAAAATCCTGGCATTGGAAGTGAATCTTCTCAGAGTGTATCACTGACCCAGGGAATGATCTATCAGATTGGTTTACTACTGATGGTTTACTATTTACTATTGGTTTACTATTTATATCTTTAGCCGATTAGGAATTTCATTTTAAAAGTTAGCATAGCTTTCATAGGACTAAGAACCATGGCCTTTTCAAGATCAAATGGGTGTGTGGCATGGTAGAGAAAACAGTACCTGTGACAAAATACGGAAGGAAGAATCCTCTTCTCATGGTGATGACTCCAGGATGCCAGCCTGGCTACCAGGCCCCCAGTCAGGCTTCACCAGCCTGACCGTCTCCTCCAAAGGTCAGAAAGTGTTATACTGACCAGTTCAGTTCAGTTCAGTTGCTCAGTGGTGTCCGACTCTTTGCAACCCCATGGACTGCAGCAGGCCAGGCCTCCCTGCCCATCACGAACTCCTGGAGTTTACTCAAACTCATGTCCATTGAGTCAGTGATGCCATCCAACCATCTCATCCTCTGTCGTCCCCTTCTCCTCCTGCCTTCAATCTTGCTCAATCTCCTCCTGCCTTCAATCTGGTCTTTTCAAATGAGTCAGTTCTTCACATCAGGTGGCCAAAGTATTAGAGTTTCAGCTTCCAATGAATACTCAGGACTGATTTCCTTTAGGATGGACTGGTTAGATCTCCTTGCAGTCCAAGGGACTCTCAAGAGTCTTCTCCAACACCACAGTTCAAAAGCATCAATTTTTCGGCACTCAGCTTTCTTTATAGTCCAACTCTCACATCCATACATGACTACTGGAAAAACCATAGCTTTGACTAGATGGACCTTTGTTGGCAAAGTAATACCTCTGCTTTTTAATATGCTATCTAGGTTGGTCATAGCTTGTCTTCCAAGGAGCAAGTGTCTTAATTTCATGGCTGCAGTCACCATTTGCAGTGATTCTGGAGCCCAAAAAAATAAAGTCTGTCACTATTTCCACTGTTTCCCCATCTATTTGCCATGAAGTGATGGGACTGGATGACATGATCTTAGTTTTCTGAATGTTGAGCTTTAAGCTAACTTTTTCACTCTCCTCTTTCACTTTCATCAAGAGGCTTTTTAGTTCCTCCTCACTTTCTGCCATAAGCGTGGTGTCATCTGCATATCTGAGGTTATTGATATTTCTCCCGGCAATCTTGACTCCAGCTTATGCTTCATGCAGCCCAGCGTTTCTCATGAGGTACTGTGCATATAAGTTAAATAAGCAGAGTGACAATATACAGCCTTGACGTACTCCTTTCCCTATTTGGAACCAGTCTGTTGTTCCATGTCCAGTTCTAACTGTTGCTTCCTGACATGCATATAGATTTCTCAAGAGGCAGGTCAGGTGGTCTGGTATTACCATCTCTTTCAGAATTTTCCAGTTTGTCATGATCCACACAGTCAAAAGCTTTGGTCTAGTCAATAAAGCAGAAGTAGATGTTTTTCTGGAACTCTCTTGGTTTTTTGATGATCCAACGGATTTTGGCTATTTGACCTCTGATTCCTCTGCCTTTTCTAAATCCAGCTTGAACATGTGGAAGTTCACAGTTCATGTACTGTTGAAGCCTGGCTTGGAGAATTTTGAGCATTACTTTACTAGCGTGTGAGATGAGTGCAATTGTGCAGTAGTTTGAACATTTTTTTTTTTTTTTTCATGCTGAACATTCTTTAGCATTGCCTTTCTTTGGGATTGGAATGAAAACTGACCTTTTCCAGTCCTGTGGCCACTGCTGAGTTTTCCAAATTTGCTGGCATATTGAGTGCAGCACTTTCACAGCATCATCTTTTAGGATTTGAAATAGCTCAACTGGAATTCCATCACCTCCGCTAGCTTTGTTTGTAGTGATGCTTCTTAAGGCCCACTTGACTTCACATTCCAGGATGTCTGGCTCTAGGTGAGTGATCACACCTTCGTGATTATCTTGGTCGTGAAGATCTTTTTTGTACAGTTCTATGTATTCTTGCCACCTCTTCTTAATATCTTCTGTTTCTGTTAGGTCCATACCATTTCTGTCCTGTATTGAGCCCTTCTTTGCATGAAATGTTCCCTTGGTATCTCTAATTTTCTTGAAGAGATCTCTAGTCTTTCCCATTCTATTGTTTTCCTCTATTTCTTTGCACTGATCACTGAGGAAGGCTTTCTTATCTCTCCTTGCTATTCTTTGGAACTCTGCATTCAAATGGGTATATCTTTCCATTTCTCCTTTGCTTTTTGCTTCTCTTCTTTTCTCAGCTATTTGTTAAGACCTCCTGAGACAGCCATTTTGCTTTTTTGCATTGCTTTTTCTTGGGGATGGTCTTGATCCCTGTCTTCTGTACAATGTCATGAATCTCTGTCCATAGTTCTTCAGGCATTATATCAGATCTAATCCCTTCAGTCTATTTCTCACTTCCACTGTATAATCGTAAGGGATTTGATTTAGGTCATATCTGAATGGGCTAGTGGTTTTCCCTACTTTCTTCAATTTAAGTCTGAATTTTGCAGTAAGGAGTTCATGATCTGAGCCACAGTCAGCTCCCAGTCTTGTTTTGCTGACTGTATAGAGCTTCTCCATCTTTGACTGCAAAGGATATAACCAATCTGATTTCAGTATTGACTATCTGGTAATGTCCATGTTTAGAGTCTTCTCTTGTGTTGTTGGAAGAGGGTGTTTGCTCTGACCAGTGCGTTATCTTGGCAAAATTCTATTAGCCTTTGCCCTGCTTCATTCTGTACTCCAAGGGCAAATTTGCCTGTTACTCCAAGTGTTTCTTGACTTCCTACTTTTGCATTCCAGTCCCCTATAATGAAAAGGACATCTTTTTTGGGTGTTAGTTCTAGAAGGTCTTTTAGGTCTTCATAGAACCGTTCCACTTCAGCTTCTTCAGCATTACTGGTCGGGGCATGAAAGTGAAGTCGCTCAGTCGTGTCCAACTCTTTGTGATCCCATGGACTGTAGCCTACCAGGCTCCTCTGGTCAGGACATAGACTTGGATTACCATGATATTCAATGGTTTGCCTTGGAAATGAACAGAGATCATTCTGTCGTTTTTGAGATTGCACCCAAGTACTGCATTTCAGACTCTTTCGTTGACTATGATGGCTACTCCATTTCTTCTAAGGGATTCTTGCCCACAGTAGTAAATATAATGGTCATCTGAGTTAAATTCACCCATTCCAGTCCATTTTAGTTCGCTGATTCCTAAAATGTCAACATTCACTCTAGCCATCTCCTGTCTGACCACTTCCAATTTACCTTGATTCATGGACCTAACATTCCAGGTTCCTATGCAATATTGCTCCTTATAGCATCAGACTTTGCCTCTATCACCAGTCACATCCACAACTGGGTACACTGACCAACACTGGCCCAAATTACACAAGGCCCTCACCAGGTTAGATACAGAGATGGAAGCTGTGTATTTCAATTTTCAGTTTAGGCTGAAGGCATTCTCTCTTTCTGTTTTTAAATAGAAAGGTATATGACATTTCTAAACTCTGGAAAATGTCACTGAAACAAGTCATCACTCATTATTTTATGTAGTTGCTTCACTTAAAAACATCTCAGTTTCTTTTCCCACCCCATCCCATCTCCAGGCAGGTGTTAGAATAATACTCACGTGTCTGTAAAACACTCTGAGATCCTTGGCTAGAGGGCTCTGTGTGGAAGCAGAAAGTATTGTTTTATCAATTATTCATGAACACATGGAGCAGTTGTCTAGAAATGAGAACGGGCAAAATATTTACCTTGTTTATTCCTTTTTCTTTTGTGGTATATTACAAGGAGTATCGCTGATAGAAGTAGGAGAGACAGTAAAAGCACTGGGATCAACACCATTAATATAAACTCTAAGTGCTCTGTGTCTTCCTCAATCAGGGTAACATTTATATTGGTGATGTAAGGTTCTGTGGTCACTGAAGCAAGTGTGCTTAGAGCCTCTGACTCTTCATCCAGGACTCCTGTGCCTGGGAGCGCGTCTCCTGACAGTTCTGTGTCCTCCTCTCCTGTGGGAACACAAACAAAATTGAGACTGTCATGGAGACCAAGCTAGTACGGTATGTTTTCAATGATCTGAAACTTACCCTCCATGCATCCAGCAAGAAACTTGATCCACTGGATTTGGTCTTCCAGTTCAGCATGACACAGAGTATTGATCGAACATAAATGGAGCTCAAGCTGGGAGTACATTCAACATGGAACCAGAACCCAGAGATAAACCTCCCACAAAGGCAGGCAGTTCAGATGCACTTCAGCAAAGGGCATTGAGAAGCTTTGCAGTATCTAGCACAATATTCCAGGATATGCTATGCTGCTGCTAAGTCGCTTCAGTCGTGTCCGACTCTGTGCGACCCCAGAGACAGCAGCCCACCAGGCTCCCCCGTCCCTGGGATTCTCCAGGCAAGAACACTGGAGTGGGTTGCCATTTCCTTCTCCAATGCCTGAAAGTGAAAAGTGAAAGTGAAGTCGTTCAGTCGTGTCCGACTCTTAGCGACCCCATGGACTGTAGCATACCAGGCTCCTCCATCCATGGGATTTTCCAGGCAAGAGTACTGGAGTGGGGTGCCACTGCCTTCTCCTAGATGCAGGAGACATGGGTTTGATCCCTGATCCAGGAAGTCTCTCACATGTCAAGGAGCAACTAAGCCGCAACTCCTGAGCCTGTACTCTAGAGCCCTGGTGATGCAACTGTTGAGCCCACTTCCACGGCTACTGATGCCCTCATGCCCTAGAGCCTGTGCTCCCCAACAAGAGAAGCCGCCCATGAGAAACCTGTGCACCGCAACTAGAGAGTGTAGTCCCTGCTCTCCGCAGCTAGAGAAAGCCCTTGCGGGAGCAAAGACCCAACACGGACAAAAATCAACAAATAAATGTTTTTAAAAATACCATGTGTATTTTTCTTGTAAAGTGAAATTCTCAAGGGGATGTTCCCTTAAAAACTAAGGAAACTGCACCAACATTTAAATTTACTGAATAATATGACTCTTTAGAACCTGCCCTATTAATAGGTTTATTCTGTTGGGACTTTGGATTGTGCTGGAAAACCATCCTTTGGTTCATCACAGGACAGGAAAGGACTAGTAGCTAGGGGATTATTTGAAAAAATCCTTCCTCGCCTGGCTCTGTCGTGACCACAGTCAGGTTTTCCTCCCATCGTGGTACTACAGCGTTGCCTATCATTCAGGTGGGAACCAATTGTGAAAAAGAGCATATTAGCTGAGGCTACAACAATGAGATAATTTATATGAAAGTTCTTCCTAAGGTGAAAGATACTCTTCAAATGAAGATGTCCACTGCCTGAAGCTACGCTCAGTACTGCAGGTTAGGCCACCTCCCAGAGAATGACCGACGGGCCACAGCATGGCCAGCTTAGGCCTTAGCTCTCCACATGTCAAATATAAAAATATTTGTTTGATCACAGTCTAATTTTTCAGCTATATAAACACTTCAATTTCTCCACGACCAGGGGATCCACTTGGTAATCATATCAGTCAATGCCACCCCAAACAATCAGAATCAATTACAAACTGCTAAGTAACTGGTATTCCTCATGTGTATACACCAAAAGCAGGACTCAAAAAATATCTACCATTTATTGACTTCTGTCCTCACGGTTAAGCGACCTCATTCTACATTTATGTCTTTGAAATAAGGTAAGTCAATAATGTATTTGTTAAAAGATTTGACATATCACTCTGCTCGCAGAACTATCGAATCAAACATCATTCTTCATTGGTAACCTAGGCCAGCAAAGACAATATGCTGCGAGGGAAATGGTGGGCCACAGGGACAGTGGCACATACACACATGTGGTTGGTGATGAGGACCTTCCTCCAATACCCAGACCTCCTTCTTATTTCTTTTGTTTATTTACTTCTGCCATTGCTATTGCTACTGCTACTATTTCATGCTAACTTTTACAAGTAATTTACTGAGAGCCAAGTCTTATGCTCTGCCTTGTGCCAGATTATCTCATTTTGTTCCCATCACTTTTTCAGATAGCAGCTGCGGCAGGGAGGTTACACAACTAGCCCATACCCACAAAGTTATCGTGGAGGAGTGAAGATTTAAACCCCGGAGGGCCGATAGAAGAACTTGAGCTTGGAACCTCACATGGTACTTTCCTTCCCATCAGGCAGGAATGGGATGATTACAAATGATGAAGTGGTGACCAAGAGAGGGAGCCTCACGTTCTTGCCCCTCAGCCCACACGAAGGCAGATTTCTGGCACAAAGAGGGAGGGAGGGCTCTCACTGCGCTCCCAGGGCCAGGCGGCTGTGAGCAGAACTGCCCAGAGGACAGGATCCTTCCAGCCTCTCCACGGAAGGTGGACTAGTTCCCAGTAGAACACACAGCACTCTCAGTCACACCTGCCCCAGAAGAGGACAGAACTGGAAAAAAAATAAGCTAGCAAGAATCATGAGGCTGTTGGACAATCAGGCATGAAAGAGAAATGGAGACGCTCACAGATGGTCCTGGCTTGTGCACATTTCTTTCTTAGCACAAGTGACAGAGCTGGTGACAAGTGGCTCTTAGTGACGTTCTGGAGTGAAATTTTCTCCCCAGCACCCCTCACACACACTCTAACATGTTCTCCATTTAACCATCATTTACTCTCTCTGATTCTTTAGTGATTGTTTAAATAAATGAGTCAAGGGTTCTCCGTGTGTGCTTTTTCTTTACCCTGCAAGTCTTCATCTTCACACACGCCTGTGACAACCTTCCTTATACCCTTCCCTCCCCAAACAATACTGTGATAGCTTCAAATAATAAATAACAGTCATTTATTAGATGTTGATAGAGTATTCTGGTACCAGGATAAATACGCACCATCTAACAATCTTCCCAAGTTCATTGTTCACAATACAAACAAAGAAACAGTCTCAAATGTCTCGCCCTATGGCATAACCCTGATAACTGGCAGTTCTACTGATACACAGGATTTTTTAAAAAACTGTTATTGAAGTACAAAGAATAGCAAGGAGAGATAAGAAAGCCTTCCTCAGTGATCAAAGCGAAGAAACAGAGGAAAACAATAGAATGGGAAAGACTAGAGATCTCTTCAAGAAAATTAGAGATACCAAGGGAACATTTCATGCAAAGACGGGCTCAATAAAGGACAGAAATGGTATGGACCTAACAGAAACAGAAGATATTAAGAAGAGGTGGCAAGAATACACAGAAGAACTTACAAAAAATATCTTCACAACCCAGATAACCACAATGGTGTGATCACTCACCTAGAGCCAGACAGCCTTGAATGTGAAGTCAAGTAGGCCTTAGGAAGCATCACCTCAAACAAAGGTAGTGGAGGTAATGGAATTCCAGTTGAGCTATTTCAAATCCTAAAAGATGATGCTGTGAAGTGCTGCACTCAGAATCCAGCAAATTTGGAAAATTCAGCAGTGGCCATAGGACTGGAAAAGGTCGGTTTTCATTGCAATCCCAAAGAAAGGCAATGCCAAAGAATACTTAAACTACTGCCCAATTAGACTCATCTCAAATGCTAGCAAAGTAATGCTCAAAATTTTCCAAGCCAGGCTTCATCAGTACATCAACTGTGTTCAAGCTGGATTTAGGCAGAGAAGCCAGAGATCAAATTGCCATTGGATCATCGAAAAAGCAAGAGAGTTCCAGAAAAACATCTACTTCTGCTTTATTGATTATGCCAAAGCCTTTGACTGTGTGGATCATGACCAACTGTGGAAAATTCTGAAAGAGATGGGAATACCAGACCATCTGACTTGCCTCCTGAGAAACCTGTATGCAGGTCAAGAAGCAACAGTTAGAACTGGACATGGAACAACAGACTGGTTCCAAACCGAGAAAAGAGTAAATCAAGGCTATATACTGTCACTGTGCTTATTTAACTTATATGCAGAGTACGTCATGAGAAATGCTGGGCTGCATGAAGCATAAGCTGGAATCAAGATTGCTGGAAGAAATATCAATAACCTCAGATACACAGATGATATCACGCTTATGGCAGAAAGCAAAGAACTAAAAAGCCTCTTGATGAAAGTGAAAGAGGAGAGTGAA
The DNA here is from genome assembly GCF_003369695.1 of Bos indicus x Bos taurus. Taxonomy (NCBI): domain Eukaryota; kingdom Metazoa; phylum Chordata; class Mammalia; order Artiodactyla; family Bovidae; genus Bos; species Bos indicus x Bos taurus. The sequence continues at coordinate 67,636,447 of NC_040092.1, forward strand.
AAAGTTGGCTTAAAGTTCAACATTCACAAAACTAAGATCATGGCATCCAGTCCCATCACTTCATGGGAAATAGATGGGGAAACAATGAAAACAGTGACAGACCTTTTTTTTTTGGTGGGGGGTGGGACTCCAAAATCACTGCAGATGGTGACTGCAGCCATGAAATTAAGACACTTGCTCCTTGGAAGACAAGCTATGACCAACCTAGATAGCATATTAAAAAGCAGAGACATTACTTTGCCAACAAAGGTCCATCTAGTCAAGCCTATGGTTTTTCCAGTAGTCATGTATGAATGTGAGAGTTGGACTGTGAAGAAAGCTGAGCACTGAAGAACTGATGCTTTTGAACTGTGGTGTTAGAGAAGACTCTTGAGAGTCCCTTGGACTGCAAGGAGATCCAACCCAGTCCATCGTAAAGGAAATCAGTCCTGAGTATTCATTGGAAGGACTGATGTTGAAGCTGAAATTCCAATACTTTGGCTACCTGATGTGAAGAACTGACTCATTTGAAAAGACCCTGATGCTGGGCAAGATTGAAGGCGGGAGGAGAAGGGGACAACAAAGGATGAGATGGTTGGATGGCATCACTGACTCAATGGACATGAGTTTGAGTAAACTCCGGGAGTTGGTGATGGGCAGGGAGGCCTGGCGTGCTGTGGTCCATGGGGTTGCAAAGAGTCGGACATGACTGAGCGACTGAACTGAATTTAACTGAATATTCTTTTCCATTATGGCTTATAATTGGATATTCAATGTAGTAGGACTTTACTGTTTATCCATTCTATGTATAATGGTTTGCATCTGTTAATCCCAAACTCCCAATCCTTCCTTCCCTCCCCTCCCCTTCTCCCCCTTGGCAACCATAAGCCTGTGCAACCATAACCCTTGGCAACCATAAGCCTGTGCAACCATAACCCTTGGCACATAAGTCTGTGTCTGTTTCTCTTTGTACGTAGGTCCATGTGTGTCATATTTTAGAGTCCATGTGTAAGTGATATTATAAAATATTTGTCTTCCTCTCTCTGATTTATTTCACTTAAGGCAATAAATAATCTTCATTATAGGTTCACTTATGCTGCTGAAAATGGCATCTTCTTTTTCGTGCCTGAGTGATGTTCCATGTCTTCTTTATGCACTCATCAGCGATGGGCGTCGAGGCTGTCTCCACGTCTTGGTCACTGTAGACAGTGCGTCTGTGAACGCAGGAGTGCAGGTGACCCACAGGGCTGTGAGGCTGCCCACCCTTGAGCACGGTTGCCCATGACCGTGGGGCTCTACTCACTCAGCAATTATGGGGATTTGGTAAATCCCCTTAATGGCTAAATGTTCTAATCTGTACAACTAAGGATTGGCTAAATGTTCTAGGCTCGTCTCTATCTCCCCAAGTTCCCCTCTAGTTCCACATCTCTGTGTTGATTCGGAAGCATTTATCTTGTCTTCAGTTTGACTTTTTGACAGGCGCTGCAAACACAGCGCTAAGTTGAGAGAGGACGCTTCACGACACCCTTTCCTCAGTTTTCCCCAGAGGTAACCACTCTTTCCTGCCGCCTTCCAGAAAACTCTCTGCATATACTAGTATAAGTATCATTTCCTGTTTCCTTTTTTAACACAAATGGTAGCAAACGTTATATAGTGTGCTGCCCCTTGGTTTTTTTTTTTTTTTTTTCCACTTAAAATTAGATTTTGAGGATTATTCCATGTCTGTATCTAGAGAGTTGCCTTTTCCTCCCATTATTTGCTGTATCGCCATCTATTCCTGTTGACGGGGACTCAGGTCCTTTCTTTGTTTGGAAGTTTGTGTTTCCCATGGCCACAGTCACACCAGCACACCTGCCAGTTTGCTCGTGTGCAGCACCATCTCCAGAGTGGGGAGAGGGCGAGCGTGCAGCGCCAAACTACTCTTGGGGGTCTGCCCTAACATCTACTCCACAACAACACCAGCCCAGTGCCCACACAATGAGGACTGGCAGAAACTACACTGGGGAAGGGCTGGTACCCAGGGCATCTCTGATGGGAAAGTTGAAAACATTGGGGATCAGCCCAAGAGTTTGTGCCAAGAGCATCAAATGTCCTCAAAGGCGGAGCTGAAAACCTGGGGCGGGCCACGTATCAAGTCCCTGCTGCTGCTAAGTCGCTTCAGTCGTGTCCGACTCTGTGTGACCCCATAGACGGCAGCCCACTAGGCTCCTCTGTCCCTGGGATTCTCCAGGCAAGAACACTGGAGTGGGTTGCCATTTCCTTCTCCAATGCATGAAAGTGAAAAGTGAAAGTGAAGTTGCTCAGTCGTGCCCAACACTTAGCGACCCCATGGACTGCAGCCTACCAGGCTCCTCCATCCATGGGATTTTCCAGGCAAGAGTACTGGAGTGGGGTGCCATTGCCTTCTCCGATCAAGTCCCTAGCCAGGAGTAAGTCACACGGGGGACAGAGGTGGAGACCAGAGAGGATCCCGAGGTCACAAGAGCAGGGCGGGAGTGGAGCCAAGGAGGGCAGGTTGGGAATTTCTCCCAAGCATGACAGCGGTTCCCCCTGTGACCTGCGGGCTGAGAGCAGCTCCTAAACCAGTGGATCACCGTGTGGCCCAGACAGCCCCCTGCACCTTGCCTTTTCTAGGAAACACTAGGTCAGGCCCATAACCGTCAGTGGTGAGTTCCTGTGGAAGCCATCCTCCCATCCCATGCTTCTTGGTAAAAGTACAACATTTTAGAAACTCAGAGGTCCACCTCCACTATGGACGAACCCACACTCTTTCTGGAAGTGAGTCTGCAGCGCGTCGCCTGCATAATGTACAGGGCCGGTTCCTGTGCTGAGCGCCGACTGGATGGATGTCTTCTTGCATCGTGGGGCCTGGAAAGAGCCTCTTTCTCCTCCAGTTGTACCTTTCCTAAAAGGCCCCAAAGGGGGCCACCAGCCCAGCCCACCCCACAGTGATCACACGAAGGGTACAGGCATCCCAGCTGCGAGATGCTGTGTGTCCCACAGGGGCCTCCTTCACACTGGCCTTGGAAGGTCGCTATTCATCCTCCGCCCAGTCTGTTTTCCCATTCTAGACTGATCTGTTCTCTGTTCCCCAGGAGACTCATCTGTCCGGTATAACTTCTCTATTTTATTATTGTCTTTCTATCTACAAGAGGACGTATTTCAGAAAAAAGGGGTGTGGCCTGGGGGTGGGGGCAGAGTGTAAAACTGAAGAAGCTGCAGAAAAAAAAGAGGTTCAAGCCTGAGAAGGGATAGTGGCAGCCGCCGGCAAAGTGCAGAAGAGAAGAAAGCGGAAGAAAGAACCGGACTTACTGTTGAAACCAGAAGGGCTGTGGGCAGGGCTGCGGATGTGACCTTGAACCTGGCCAGCGCTGGGGGCGGGGGAGGGGGTGGGACTCAACGCAGGTCTGCTAGGACTCTCCTCTTCCAGGGGCCTCCCATGCAAAGCCTCCCCAGAGCGATCTTTTCACCATCTCTCTCTCTCCTCACAAAATGGAGCATTAACAGGAGGTGATGGGAATGGTCATTCAAGCAATGAAATTAAGCTGCAATATTCATTTTACTTTTAATCTTAAAATTACCAGATAACTGGACAGTGCACAGAGTCACAAAAGACTATAATATCCATACAAACACAGCTGGGATGTGTGTCTCAGACATCCGGTGAGGACTCTGGGGGGGATCCTCATACGTGGGCAAAGGGAGGAAATGCCCGAGGTGAGCCTGGCAGCTCGGCAACCAAGCAGGCACCTCGCCCCCTTGTTGCAGCCCCACACCTTGTCCCCAAGTGGAAGTGACTCTGCTTCCTGGTGAAGCAAACTCACTAACTTCTCCTTTTGAAAGTGGAACAAATGCACAATCAAGCTCTCATGTTTAAAGTTTAAACGAAAGTGTTATATAGCCACTGAAAGGTTGGCACACTCGTATTACAACGTAAAATATAACACTGGTGAGAGAATATTATTAAACTCAGAATGTCAGAAGCATACTGGACCTCTGTCAGATGCCCCATTCTTTCACTTACATTGATTCCAACACGCAGATGGTTGAAACCATCTTATAATTCAGGTAGTGAAATGAAACACACACCCACACACTCACACACACACCCACAGAGCAGGTATCAGGTAGTCAAATGCTGTCCTGCTCGGTGGAGAAACTTGATTTAGGATTTCAGGATGCTCAAGAAAACCAAGCCAAAGAAGCCTACCCACTTTCCATTAACCCTGTACCTCTGTCTATGGAAAAGAGCCAGATTCGTAGGAAGGCAGGATCAAACCAAACTGAGACACCCTCCAGCTTCTCAGCCTCGGCTGAGTATTAGTCACCTGGGGACCTTTCAGCCCAGCCCTAGTCAGTACATCCGAATACCTGTGGTATTCGGTCTGAACCCAGGTCTCAGAATCCTTTACAGACTCCAATGTGCAGCCAAGCTTGAGGACCATGGCTCCAAACCCTGTCCACTCCTGACCTTCCCCAGCCTACAACCTCTTTCTCTATGTTCCTTCTTGGTGAACCGGAGGAGAATCGGGATAGGGAGTGGATTCCCAGCTCCCAGCAGCTGCCCACTGTGTCATAAGAACATGATTGTTTAAAAAGCATCGCTGAAGCCTTGACCCTCTGAGAGCCTCTGGCCTGGATATACTAGAGAGAGCTGTGACAATCATGCCTTATTATGTGACTTCGAGGCATTAACGAGAGATCATGCCGGAGCTTAAAACCTCACCTCAAGCAAAAGTAACCGCTGGACTACCCACACAGCAGTCCACCTACATCAGCGTGTACCAGAATCACCAGGAGGGTGCCCCCACCCCCCAACACTCACGGCTAGACATTGTCCCCAGAGCTTCTGATTCAGCAGGTCTGGGATGGGACCAGGAACTTTCACCTCTAATAAAACGCTCATGCTACTGGTCTAGGGGCCATACCTTGAGAACCATGGTTTGAGTGGCGCAGACAACCTCATGGGGTTGCGTTTAGGTATCAGTCACACCCATGGCAACTCACGGCGCTCTGCACACTGACAGCGCCTGGTGCTGTTTAAGGTCCACTCAAAACCGGTTCCCGAGGACATCCGAGGTCGTGGCCTGGGCAATGGTATGTTATTAAAGCTCCCTAGGTGAGTCCATTAAGTATTTATGCTGGGCTGAAAATTACTGAGTTAAATCATAATTCAATTAACTTTAATTTGCTGTTATTCATGAAGACAGTCTATTCGCTTCAAAGATGACTGGAGAACCCTACAGAGAAAGACGTCTTTGGGAGCAAAATTAATAAGGTGTACTCTGGCATTGAAATTGGAAGGAAAGAATAAAACTGTCACTACTTGCAGATCACATGATACTTTATATAAAAACCCTAAAGCCTCCAGCTCCAAACTATTAGAACTAATGAATTAATTCAGCAAAGTTTCAGGATACAAGATGAATATATAGAAAACTGTTGTATTTCTATACACTAATAATGAACTATCAGAAACAGAAAGTTTTCTAAAATCCTGTTTAAAATTGTATCAGAAAGAATTAAATACCTTGGAATAAACTTAACCAAGGAGGTGAAAGACCTATACACTGAAAACTATAAAACACTGATGAAAGAAATTGAAGACGATACAAAAAAATGGAAAGACATCCCATACTCTTGGATTGGAAGAATTAATACTATTAAAATGGCCACACTACCCAAAATAATCTACAGGTTTAATGCAATTCCTATCAAAATACCCATGACATTTTTCACAGAACTAGAACAACTAATCCTACAATTCATATGGAACCATAAAAGACCCAGAATCATGAAAGAAATCCTGAAGAAAAAGAACAAAGCTGGAAGCAAACCCTCCCAGATTTCAGAATACACCACAATATATTTTTAGATCTGTCTCTCAAGGCAAAAGAAATAAACAAATAGGACCTAATTACTGAAAAGTTTTTGCACAGCAAAGGAAACCACCTACAAAACAAAGACAATCTACAGAATGTGCAAAAATATTTGCAAATGATATGACTGACAAGAGATTAATATCCAAAATATATAAACAGCTCACACAACTCAATATCAAAAAAACAAATAACCCAATCAGAAAATGGGCAGTGGACCTGAAGATATGTTTCCAAAGAAGACGTACAATGACCAACAGGCACAAGAAAAGATGCTCAGTATCACTAATTATAAGGAAATGCTAATCAAAACCACAGTGAGATACTACCTCACACCTGTCAGTATGGCCATCATCAAAAAATCTACAAATAACAAATGTTGACGAGGGTGTGGAGAAAAGGGAACCCTCCTACACTGTTGGTGGGAACATACGTTGATGCAGCCACTGTGCAGAACAATATGAAATATTCTCAAAAAACTAAAAATAGAACTCCCATGTGATCCAGCATATACTATATATATATATATCCAATATATACTCTGGGTATATATTCAGAAAATACTAATTTAAAAAGATGCATGTATCCCAATCGTCACAGCAGCACTACTTACAACAGCCAAGATATGGAAGCAACCCAAGTGTCCATCAACAGACGAACAGGTGAAGATGCGGGACATGTAGACAGTGGGGTGCCACTCAGCCGTGAAAGCATGAAATTCCGCCTTCTGCGGCAGCATGGATGGGCCGAGAGAATATGATGCGTAATGAGATAAGTCAGACGAGAGTGCTGTATGATATCGCTTATACGTGGAATCTGAACAGAAATAGATTTACAGATACAGAAAACAAACTAGTGGTTACAGTGAGGAGACCGAAGTGGGGAGAGACAGATTAGAGATACGGGGCTAAGAGAGGCAGACTACTGTATAAAATAGATCAGCAGTACAGACATATTGTACAACACAGGGAATCACAGCCACTGAAAGTGAAGAAAGGGAAAGTGGCTCAGTCGTGTCCAACTCTTTGCGACCCTATAGACTATACAGTCCATGAAATTCTCCAGGCCAGAATACTGGAGTGGGTAGCCTTTCTCTTCTCCAGGGGATCTTCCCAACCTAGAGATCAAACCCAAGTCTCCAGCAGCAGGCAGATTCTTTACCAGCTGAGCCACAGGGAAGGCCAAGAATACTGGAGTGGGTAGCCCATCCCTTCTCCAGTGGATCTTCCTAATCCAGGAATCCAATTGGGGTCTCCTGCATTGCAGGCAGATTCTTTACCAACTGAGCTATCAGGGAAGCCCATTATCTTGTAATAACTTGGAGTATAATCTATAAAAATACTGAACCATTATGCTGTACACCTAAAACTAATACAATAATGTAAATCGACTCCAGAAAAACATCTATTTCTGCTTTACTGACTATGCCAAAGCCTTTAACTGTGTGCATCACAATAAACTGTGGAAAATTCTGAAAGAGATGGGAATACCAGACCACCTGACCTGCCTCTTGAGAAACCTATATGCAGGTCAGGAAGCAACAGTTAGAACTGGACATGGAACAACAGACTGGTTCCAAATAGGAAAAGAAGTACATCAAGGCTGTATATTGTCCCTCTGCTTATTTAACTTATATGCACAGTACATCATGAGAAACACTGGGCTAGAAGAAGCACAAGCTGGAATCAAGATTGCCAGGAAAAATATCAATAACCTCAGATATGCAGATGACACCACCCTTATGGCAGAAAGTGAAGAGGAAATAAAAAGCCTTTTGATAAAAGTGAAAGAGGAGAGTGAAAAAGTTGGCTTAAAGCTCAACATTCAGAAAACTAAGATCATGGCATCCAGTCCCATCACTTCATGGGAAATAGATGGGGGAGCAGTGGAAACAGTGTCAAACTTTATTTTTGGGGGCTCCAAAATCACTGCAGATGGTGACTGCAGCCATGAAATTAAAAGATGCTTACTCCTTGGAAGGAAAGTTACGACCAACCTAGATAGCATATTCAAAAGCAGAGACATTAGTTTGCCAACAAAGGTCCGTCTAGTCAAGGCTATGGTTTTTCCAGTGGTCATGTATGGATGTGAGAGTTGGACTGTGAAGAAAGCTGAGTGCTGAAGAATTGATGCTTTTGAACTGTGGTGTTGGAGAAGACTCTTGAGAGTCCCTTGGACTGCAAGGAGATCCAACCAGTCCATTCTGAAGGAGATCAGCCCTGGGATTACTTTGGAAGGACTGATGCTAAAGCTGAAACTCCAATACTTTGGCCACCTCATGCAAAGAGTTGACTCATTGGAAAAGACTCTGATGCTGGGAGGGATTGGGGGCAGGAGGAGAAGGGGACAACAGAGGATGAGATGGCTGGATGGCATCACTGCCTCGATGCACGTGAGTTTGAGTGAACTCCGGGAGTTGGTGATAGACAGGGAGGCCTGGCGTGCTGTGATTCATGGGGTCACGGAGAGTTGGACATGACTGAGCAACTGAACTGAACTGAACTGAAATCAACTATACCTTAACAATAAAAATACCTGTGTATGTACTTGTCAAACAGTCTATTTTTTTTTTAATCAGTTGTTCAGCATCTGTGACATCTGACTGTGATGTGGTCAGGGGCAAAATGGGAATAAAACAGGAACAAACAACATTACCAGACACCCCAGGCCCCAGCCAGGCTGCGGGGGAGGATGGCTATGCTGATGCAGGGGTTACTGATGCCAAGCAGACGGACCACATCCTTGATGTCAGGGCTCTGGCGTGGACCAGAGGCTGCCCTGGGACACCATGCCAGTGGGAGCATGGGGCACGTTCTCAAGGGCAAGTCCCTTCTCCAGTTCACTTGGTTTTGAAATAGTACTGTGAACTGTTTATTATCTGATGTGATTTCTCCCCTGTACTTGTTCGTTTATTGGCTGTCTCCTCCACCATCGCCCCCCCATCTCTCTGCAGCACAGGGAGCCCTGTCTGCCGGGTGGCTGCCGTTTATTGAATAGTTGTTTAGGAGAAAGGCCAGATGAGTTGGAGGCAAAGTGCTAGACAGGCATCACGCCTTTTTATCAAGAGTTGGATATCTTCTTCTTCAATCAACCCCCTTCCAGGAACACGCACAGTGTGTTCTTAGTCAGAGACAGAAAAGGGATCTACAGCAGTTTTCTCAGAAACGCATCTGAATTTAAAAAAAGAAAACACTGGGAATTGAGAGGAACTGAGTGAAAAGACAAGAACCTCTAATAATGAGATTTCACATTTCTAGCTTTTGGGGTTTTCTTTCTGTTGGTTGGCTTTGGCTTTGGAATCAGGTGTGTCTTAGGGTTCCCCCCATAAAGTCCGAGTGACTGAACCCTCTCTGGGGAGCAGGACTAGGGGTGGAGGGACTCTTAATTCCTCTGTAAGCTCTGTTCACTACATACTGGACAACTTTTAATAAGTGAAAATATTCACTCAGGATGTTTTTTCTGACATTATGCTTGAAGAAGAATAAAAAGTTGGTTGAACAGACTCAGTGCAAAATCAGCGAAGGTTAGTGGCAGAATACCCACTCCAGTGTTCTTGCCTGGAGAATCCCAGGGGCCGGGGAACCTGGTGGGCTGCCGTCTATGGGGTCACACAGAGTCGGACACGACTGAAGTGACTTAGCATAGCATAGCATGGTTGATTTACAATGCTGTGTTAGTTTTAGGTGTACGGCAGAGTGGGTCAGTTATCCATGGACATATACCCACTCTTTTTCAGATTTCTTTCCCATAAAGGTTATTACAGAGCATTACAGATTTTTTTTCCCATATAGGTTATACAGAGCAGAGTTCCCTGTGCTCTACAGTAGGTCCTTATAACCCATTTTATATATAGCAGTGTGAAAAGTATTTTTAAAAATTTTAAAAAGATTCTTAAGTGATGGAAAAGTATTCAGGTTGGTCATAAGTACTATTTTTATGACAATTCTACCCGTCTTTTCTTAGAATCTTATTGATTTATTTTCGGCTGTGCTGGGTCTTTGTTGTCGCGTGGGCTTTTCTCTGGTTGCAGAGAGCAGGGGCTACTGTTTCTGGTGGTGCCACAGCTTTTCACTGCGGTGGCTTCTTTGGTTTCGGAGCACGGGCTCCAGGGCAGGCAGGCTTCAGAAGCTGTGACCCCTGGGCTCTGGAGCACACAGGCTTAGTTGCTCTGTGGATGAGGGATCTTCCCAGACCAGGGATCGAACCCGTGTCTCCCGCACTGGTAAATGGGTTCTTTATACAGAGCCACCAGAGAAGCCCCCTCAGAGTTTTAACACTGCTGGTTGACCTTCTGATGTGCTAGCCTCACTCTCTTCTGTCCACATCCTTTCTGCATTTATTAATATACCCCATGACTTTTTTCTCAATTTGTTTTTAATGAGACTAATTACATCAAAATATGCTTTAAAGTGGATCCACCCTTGTAGTCCTGATTTCTTCTACTTTATCACCAAGATTTTTTTGTTTGTTTTAATTATTTTTTTTATAGTGATAATTCCTTGTTATTTAAATGACTGATCTAGGACTCAGTTTAAATATTCTTCTAGTATTTGTTAACTGGCTACATAGTCAATATGTCTCTGGGTTTAGCGATGCTCCAAAATAGGAGTAGTCTTTGCTTGGCAAAAGATCATCTAATCATAAATAGAGTTACTAGATAAAATATGGGACATCTGTTAAATTTGAATATCAGGTAAACAACAAATAATTTTTTAAAAATATGTAATATTTATATGTATACTTACAATAAATTACATGGGGTATAGTTATACTAAAATTTTTTTGTTGATTTAAAATTTATATCTATCTGAGTGTTTTATATTATTTGCTAAATCTGGCCATCTTGCGTGCATGCAAGCTAAGTCGCCTCAGTCATGTTCATTTCTATGCGACCCCATGGACTATAGCCCGCCAGGCTCCTCTGTCCATGGGATTCTCCAGGCAAGAATACTGGAGTGGGTTGCTGTGCCCTCCTCCTGGGGATCTTCCCAACCCAGGCATCAAACCAGAGTCTCTTTTGTCTCCTGCATTGGCAGGTGGGTTCTTTACCACGAGCGCCACCTGGGAAGCCTTCTGGCCATCTTGCATGCTTGTTAAGTCGCTTCTGCTGCTACTGCTGCTGCTAAGTCAGTTCAGTCGTGTCCAACTCTGTGCGACCCCATAAACAGCAGCCCACCAGGCTCTCCCGCCCCTGGGATTCTCCAGGCAAGAACACTGGACTGGGTTGCCAGTTCCTTCTCCAATGCATGAAAGTGAAAGTGAAGTCACTTCAGTCGTGTCCAACTCTGTGCGACCACCTGGACTGTAGCCTGCCAGGCTCATCTGTCCATGGGATTCTCCAGGCAAGAGTACTGCAGTGGGGTGCCATGCCCTTCACCAGGGATCTTCCCAACCCAGGGACTGAATCCAGATCTCCTGCAGTGCAGGTGCATTTTTTTACCACTAGGCTAGCCATCTTAATCATAGACAAATAAGCATAATTTTTAGAAAAGAATAAATAGATTTTAAATTAATAAACAGTGATGTCGGGGGGAGGGGGGGAATCAGCAAACCCTATTAATTGCTGGACTCCTGTTTCTGAAAACCACAATGGAATGGGGAAATAGGAAATAATAAAGATGGTTTTAATTTATATAAAATAAAGAAATATAGAAAAAAATCAGATTTCTAAAACAAACTAGATTAATTGGTTTTGTTTTATGGGAAAAAAAAATACTACCACCCATCAGACCCTACTCTGGTGGATAGCTCTCCTTTCCAACCACCTCTTTAACTTCTCAGGAAGTCCTTCTGTGATGTCCTCAGCACCTGAGGCAGACTCTTCCATCCTTTTTATGTTACAAATTTTTTTTTTCAAGTTTTCAAATCAGTTCTTACTGGCTTGAAATTTCATGTCTACGAAACTTATATTCTCCATTTTTTTTTCAAAAGTACTTCTAAAACTACTTGGATTTTCTGCAAATTGTCATGCCACTCAATGCTTCTCTCCTGAACTTCCCTCCATATTCTGAGAGGGAGGTGGACAGAAGGCGTTCTCGGAACTACTCACGGATGCAGCCATGAAGCTTTCTCCGCAGGAGGAGGAGGAATGGCTGTGGCCTGTTTGGTGTGAGGAGCCAGAACTGAACGATTCCCGGACCAAATGATTTGAGAGAGTTAACATTTTAGAATAAAACTGGATTAACAAAAAAATCACATGCATCCAGTTTTCACCACATTGTATTACTGAAATGATTATAACTTTGTCAGAAACACAAGTATGTCTTGGGCGACTGAATAAATTTCACGTCATTCATGTCCCTGCTAGGCACCAGGCCCTATTCTGGGACATAAAGGTGAATGAGACCATTTCCCGGGGAAGCGGTGGGTAAGCAGGGACAACGGCATCCAAATTAATAGTCACATGACAGTTTCATAAAAGCTGCAACAGGTTTGGGTACAGAACGTCATGAGGACTCGGGAGGGGAAGACACTCATTGCATTAGGGGTGGGGGATTCAGGAGATCTTCACAGAGGAAGTGATCACTGAATTGAATCTCAGGATTCGTCAAGCAATGATGGCTGCAAAGGCATTGCAGCTGGAAATGCCCCCGTGGAAAGACTCCATGGCCCAACAGAGCTTGGCACATTCAAGTACATGTATCACGGGATGTGCAGTGGGAAGGGCCAGCAGGAAAGGAGCTCGGCACAAGCTTATAAAGGGCCTTGTGATGATGCCAGGGAGACTGGAATCTATCCAAAGGAAACGCAAAACCACTGAAGGGGTAAGTACAAGAGAAAAATCATCACATTTTTGTTAGAGAACCATCATTCTGGAGGTTATATGAAATGCAGTTGGAGAGGAGACAAAGCCAAGAAGACTAGTTAAGAAGTTGATGACGTACCCTAGGTGAGAGCTAAGAAGGGCTTAAACCAGCAGGGAGTAGAGAAAGAGTTCTGTTTTGGCCAGGCTGAGCCCAAGGCCCCTGGGACATCTCCAAGGAGGATAGATGATCAAGATGCAGGACTGGGGCTGGGCCTTCAGACCTGACTGGAAGTGATACGGGGCAAGTCATCAGCCAAGGACTGAGATGGAAGCCAAGAAAATGGAAGACATGGCCCTGAAATGATGGAAAGAGTAAGAAGAGAAAAGAAAAAGATGAAAGGAACAGGTGGAAGAGAAAGATCTCAACCCCAAACCTGAAAGGAACAACCAGACTCACAGGAGACCAAGAAGAAAATGACCTCATAAGAGCCAAGGAAGAGGAGGGTTTCAATAACTGATTAATTACGTTAAGGGCTACAGAGAGAAACCGAAGATAAAGACGGAAACGGGCCGTTTGGGTTCAGCTCTCAGGAGGCACTGCTGACTCGGGCAGAGCGGCTGAGTGTTGTGCTTGCCGTGGCAGCCGGATCACAGGGGGCTGAAAGATGAATGAAGAGGGAGAAAATGAAGACGTGCTGGCTGTCTTTCAAAGAGACTGGAAGCCATGGAAAGAAAAGAGGGCAGACAGCCAGCAGGGACCCAGGAGAACTGGAAAAGAACTCACTTTTCATGATGAACATTCACCTACCGAAGAGAACAGAAACAAGTATAACAAATAACAGGGGACCCACCCCGATTCTCTTCTATTTCCCCATAATGACGAGAACAGGGGTTGGCAAACTTTTTCTTAGTGGGCCAGAGAGTGAAGGTTTTAGACCTTGTGGGCCAAGAGGCCAAATAGAGGCTATTATCTGTTTTTATATAACCATTAAAAACCAGCCTTAGCTCGAGGGTTGGAAAAAAACAGGAAGACAGCTGAACTGGGGCCATGAGGCCTGGTTTGCTGACCCCGGACCACCATGCTTTTTCTGAAAGGAACACAACATTGTAGATCGTTGGAGCCCTCCTTCCCCTGATCTCATTCAAGTTAACTACTCTCCTCAAGTCAGCCTGTATCAATCCCATACTTTTCAAATATGCCTGTGTCCCTAAGCCATAGAAGCAGAATTTGGAGTGTTTTTAAAACTTTAAAGAAATATAATTATTCTGTGCATAATAATCTGCAACTTTCCTTTTTTTTTTGGTCAACAGTACATTTGAGACTGATTTATCTTTATACATTTGGCTACAGTTTATTAAATTTACCTACTCTATGATAATCTCATTCTATATCAAGTTCTTCATATTTTTCTTTTGTTAATAGATATTGAGATTGTTTCTGTTTTTCCATTTTTACCAACAAGGCTACACTCCGCATCTTAGCCAACTTCTTTGCTCTACACTTGTGAGTGGTCTGGGGTATATGCGTAGGAGAGGACTGTTGAAGCTGTAAGGGTATGAACATCTTCAGTTGGCTAAATGTTTCCAAATAGTTCTCTAGAATGGTTGTATAGAAAAGTTTCCATTTCCAATAATCTCATATAGTAAGTAACCTGAAAAATTCTCCCAATATGCAACACCTAGAGATACAAATGAAATACAGTAAGTCCCCTACATATGAACAAGAGCGTTCTTGTTCATTGACAATAGCACATTGATAAGTCCTATTTGTTCATAAGTCCAACAAAGTTAGCTGAGGTACCCAACTAACACAAACAGCTATATAGCACTTACTGTAATAGGTTTATAATATTTTCTCACACAAATAATACATAAAAACCAAACACAGAATAAAGAAAACGGTTTTAATCTCACATTACAGTACAATAGCTGGCATACAGGAGCTGGTATCAAGTGAACGGCAGATATGAGGAGGGAGAGGAGGTGGAAGATGGTAGAGCTGAAGGATTGTCAGCAGCAGGAGATGGAGAGCAAGCTGCAATTTCACTCATGCCTGACGATGACAGAACACAAGTTTGCGTCTTTGAAAGTTTGCAACTTGAAGGTTTGTACGTAGGGGACTGACTATATAAGAAATTTCTTGAATGTATAAAGAAATCACAAAAAAGCAAGGCAATCCCCAGGGCCCAGAAAACATGGATAAAGCAAAACAACAGCTTGTAGGGGAAATTTAAATTCACAGCCATACCTACCTACCTACGAGGACTTTCCAGAACCCCAGAGGGATATCAGAGGTTCTATAGTGCTTTTAGGGGTTCCAGTCCACCCACTGGGTCAAAAGTTAAAGCTTAAACACCAGGTCATGGTTGTAAAAAATAAAGAAAAAAAGAAAAGCAGCTGCAATGATTCTGGCAAAGGTCAAAGTCAGGAGTGCTTCCCCTAGGCTGACCTCACCATCATCCTGACACTGTGTACCCCTGGCCCATGACCCTGCTGTGAATTTGGTTCTGTCTGCTTCGTGCTCCTTGGCAGTCTCTTTGCTCACTTTGGTCACCTGCTTCTGGTTACTGGCTTGCCCCTTTAATGAGCTTTTGGCACCTCACACAGCTCTTGGAGGCCGACCCCTGGGGGCTGCTCCCTCCACACCCCAGGGCTGGGGTTTAAGCCTCAGGTCCAAGCTCCCACTCTCTTCAAGCCCCGTGCACATCCCTTTCCGAGTTTTTCCAAACCGTATTTTGTGGTGACAGGACTGCGGTTGTGCTGGGAAAGTATTTACAGTAGCTTGATGATGTATCAGAAAAGTTGAAGTTCTGTTAAATAGGGTGGGCCCAACTCTGCGTGCTGGGTTTTGCCCTCAGGGCCCCCCAGATTTCCATCATGATGGGAGTCGACAGATACAAGATTTGATCTACATAAACTTCAGACAGAAATGGTCAAATAGTTAATAATATGTTTAAAAGACATAAAAGAAGGAATAAAGAACATAAAGAAAAAATAAAACCAAGACTATAGATATACACATATATTTATGAATATTCTATATTCTCAAATTTTCTTGGAATGAAAAGCTTCAGCAGCAGGCGACAGGAGATGACTGCATTAATCTGCCCTCCCACGGGCGGTGCAGGGCTCCTGCTTCTCCACACCCTTGCCAGCAGCTGAGGGTGGTGCAAAGCACACACAGGCAGGCAGATCACAGGCTGCGTTGTTGCTTTACAGAACTGGGCCCATCCCAGCCAAGGTCTTGCCCTCCTCTGGTCTCCTGGGTCTGCCTTCAGACACAGGACTTTAAGCCTTAATCAATCTCTCTCGGCCTGCTTTTCCTCTCTTTGCCCCCGAGGGCTGGTTGATCCTGGAAGTCAGATCTCAGCAGGTTTCTCCCACAGTGACTCGGCCTGACACCTGATGAAGGCTGTGCTTCCTCTCCCTGCTTCCCACACCCTGCAGCCTCTTACCCGGTGACTTCAACATTCTGTTTTTCCCGCTTCTGGTCTTAACTGTACTCACTTCTGATTCTCTGTTGCTGACCCTGTACCTTTCGGCCCCTCCCTTCCCCTCCACAGGCCAAAGTTCAACCCAACTCCTCTGTCCCTTTTCCTGTGAGCCCGCCTCCAGTCCAACCAAACACACACGGCCACAAGTGTGACAGTCTTAGAGCCCAGCCAACAGCTGATGTGACGCACCTACAGGCAGGAAGGCACCAGAGACAGATTTCTCCAAACCTGAAAGTTACACACACAGCCTGGCAGAGCCTCAAAACCAGAGGCAACATGGCATCTTGTTAGAGCATGGACTCATGAGGCTAAATCTTATTCAGATACACTACTTAGCTGTGTGACCTCGGGCAAGTCATTTAACCCCTCTGTGCCTCAGTTTTCTCCTCTGAAAAACAGCAATAATAGTACCCACTAGATAACATTCATTAAAGGAATCAAATGAGCTGGTACATGTACAGTGTTCAGAACAGGCATATACTGAGCGCTATCTCTGTTGGCCATCATCATTATTAGTACGGGGACTGTCCCAGGAAATAGCACATGGCAGCCCCACAGTCATTGAAACAAGAGCAGTTTCAGAAAGTTTAGTTTCATTTATGCAACTAGAACTTTCTTCTATTCTTTCTCCCCTTCTCAAGGTTCATCCAATCATTACATGATCTTTACTCTTCTGAAACAGCCCAGAAAACCTCCCAGTCCTCTCCATCAAACCCAGTGTTTAACTTTGGCCATCAAAACATTTATAGCTGCCTTCTTCCTGCCTCATGCCTCTCAGTTCTTTTTTTCCAGAGACCACTCTGCTTTTAGCAGCGGTATCTGGGAAGTTGCTCTGAACTTTCTGACAGTGTTACGCTGACACTGGCAGGACACAGGATTAGGAACAAGGTGGCCCTTCCTCCCGCAGGCAGAACGCTGCCTTCGTTCTGAGCTTTCTTAGCATCCGACACTGGCCAAGATCCCTAGGCCCAGAGCTATTCTGTAACTGTTCTCATCTGTTTGGTCAAAATCCCAGAAAAGCTGTTTTCTCATTTCTCCCCTGGTGACTTCTAAGTGGATGACTTCTCTTGAGACAGTAATCCATTCTGTACCAGGCTCTATAGCTATATAAAGCAAAAGATTCAAAGATGCTGACTCAGCAGCAATGGTGCTGGTCTCAGGTAACGGCAGGTATTAGATAATGTCGCACCTTTGATGTGAGATAAACCTGGATTATGCTTGCAAAGAGGAATCAGCCTGTTTGGTAGACTGCAGTCTTCTACCAAACACCTCCGTGATAGTTTTTGAAGAATTCAAGGAAATACTTAGATGTAACTATGACACTTGGCTTCCCAGGTGGTACTAGCAGTAAAGAACCTGTCTGCAATGCAGGAAGCACAAGAGAAGCCCGTTTAATCCTTGGGTCGGGAAGATCACCTGGACAAAACTGAAGCGACTTAGCATGCACGCATGTGACACTCAGACACCGTTAGCCCAAAAGAATATGTTGTTGCTGTTTAGTCACTAAGTTGTGCCTGATTCTTTGCAACCCCATAGACTGTAGCCACCAGGCTCCTCTGTCCATGGAATTCTCCAGGCAAGAATACTGGAGGGGGCTGCCATTTCCTTCTCCAGGGGATCCTCCCAACCCAGGAATTGAACCCACGTCTCCTGTACTGGCAGGCAAAGTCTTTACTACTGAGCCACAGGGAAGCCCCTCAAAAGGATATATATCTTACTTAATTTTACAATGTATATTCATTCAGTCCTTAATTAAGAACAGCCTTTCCCTCGGCTAATCTCAAAGTAATAAGCTCTGGTTTATCCAGCTGCTTGCAAGTGGGCATTTTTGCATTTTCAGGCACTGAGAATGGAGACAGGGCCCAGTGAGGGTAGGCTGACCCAGACAAGCCCCGTGCTCCCCTCAAATGCAACTTTTCACCTCGTCCTTCTCCTGACATCCTAACATTACCTGCCTTCAGGAGCTCATCGGTTTTAGTGATCAGTCTCACACCCACTCTAGGATGATTTCAGTATTTCTCAACAACCACCGGGTTCCTAATTTATGCTGACCCCTTACAAGATTGGAGGAAATCAAAGATGAACAAAAGGGAATTTTCTTTTCCCTGGAGGTGTTCACAGCCTGGAGGGAGGCCTGGGTATGATTCTAGGTGGTTAGCAGCAGCAGCAGCAGGTCTATGGGGGCACAACAGGCAGGGTGCCACAGAAGGGGCAGTGAGACAGACACCAGCAACGAGGCTACATTCCGTCTGAGCCTTTTAAGAGTACACAGGCATCCACTTGTAAGAAAAAAAAAAAAGGAACCTGTCATCACTTGCAGCCAAAGCCACAGAGGCCTGGAACACACGCTCCATTTCGTGTGACTGGGGCTGCGGCGGGGGAGCAGGAGAGACTCAAGGAGATGCTGTGGAAAGGAGATTGCAGGGAGAGGCCAGGGGCCACGAGTGAGGAGCCACCTCTGTGAAGAGAAGGGCCACGATCACATACAGAGCCCAGAGGGAGACCTTGCACTGAGTCTCTTCACTAGTCCTTTGGCAGCTCCTGGACTGCAGACACTTTGGTTCCATCATTTTCAGGCGCTCAAGAAAAGTACTCAGCTAAGGTTAAATATCACTCTCAGGAGCCTGTTTGAGGCAAGTGTGGTAGCAGTGAGAGTTAAAAGTGGGGAAGAAGGATAGCTGGGCCCTGCTCCCATGGGTGCTGAGGGATGCCTGTCAGGGAAAGGAACGTGGTCCAGAGGTTTTAGCAGAGGGCATGGTGGATTCCCTGGCTGCAGAGGAAAGACCCTGGAGTCCAAGTCAGAAAAGCTGACTGGCGGTGGGTCTTACCTTTCTCCTCTCAGTTTCTTCATCTGTACCCCCAGTACAGCTGAACCTCCAGCACAGCTAAACACTCAGTACAGTTTGAGCATCATCTTTAAGCTCCCTTCCTGCTCCAAATGGGGAAGGGAGTGGCTCAGACAGTAAAGAATCTGCCTGTGATGAGAGAGACCTGGGTTTGATCCCTGGGTTGGGAAGATTCCCCCATCGGAGGGCATGGCAACCCACTACAGTATTCCTGCCTGGAGAATCCTCATGCACAGAGGAGCCTGGTGGGCTAAGTCCATGGGGTCACAAAGACTCGGACAGCACTGAGAGACTAATCGCACAGCACACCTGCTCCAAAACTTTATGCATTAAAAAGCACAGCGTCCACCAAACTCATTTTGAACATGACCCTCAATTTCAACCAAATCTCTCTCCAGTTGGAATGCTTGGCCTTTCCAGTCTCCACCTGGAACCCTAGAGACCACGCTGGGAACACCCAGGGAAAGGGAGATTGGTAGGGTGGGGTGGTTGTGTGCTGACTTCTAATCTCCAGGAGGTTATCTGTCTGTGAGGTAGTGTCTGATGCTCCTCCCCACATCCTATTTAAAGAACCTCAGCTTGAGAACCTTCCTTGTGGGTCCAATGCTGTTCCAAGCTAGCAGCAGGAGGTGTCCACTGACGGGAAGCACCTGCAACCAGTTCGTTTACCCAAGAGCGAATCCACACAAGGGTAAGAAGCAGGGAGTGACTGTGCTGGTTGTAGCAACTGTCAAATGCTTCTCTTAGCTCAACACTATGAGATTTAATACTTTGTCTTTTCTGATACCTTTGATTCACTACAATCACATAACTTTTTAAAACCAAAGCTTCATTAGTCACAATCAACACAAAGAAAATCTCTCCCAAGGTAACAAGATCAAAGGAAAGCTGATGAAAGCCCTTACAAGTTGGAATGGATGCCTGGGGATTCCTCAGACAATTTCCTGCTTACTTTTTTTTTTTTTAACTTATGGTGTTTCTTTAGTCTACTTTCCAGTCCTAAATTTCCATAGCCCAGTTTTTCCAGGACTTTTTGGAACCAGCAGACTTCTCAGCCCACATTACTAAAAGTTAATTCATGATTTCTCTGTTTCAGCTGATTGAAACGGTCTTTTCCAGGAACTGCCAAAGAGTTGGTCATTTTCTTTATATGCCCATTAAAGCCGGTAAATGACTGGGACCGGTAAATTACATCTTGGAAAACAAAGACTGCGGGGAGCTTAAATTCCAGGAGCGAACTGCAGCTGGATCAGCCGGCAGAGAACGAAGCCAAGTCCCTCCTCCCTCCTCCCCCCACAAAAAGACAGCTAGACTTTCCTCCACTTTTTTCACAGTAAGGCTTAGGTTTTTCTAAGTGTTACGCTCCCCGGCAGAGTTCCGTAGCCTCGGGTACCAGACAAGCCTTCCTCGTCCTCCGCGCCGGGAGTGGAAAGCCGAGGGGTGCTTACCCTGCGCCGGGCGGGTGGCAAGGGCCGCGAGGACCACGGCGAGGAGAAGGGCGGCGCGCGGAGCCTCGGGGGGCGCGCGCCCCGGCATCGTGATGCTGCTGCGCGCAGTTTCAGTCCCACTGAAACGTGAACATTTCCTGTTTCCTGCTTGTTTGGGTCGGTGCTAACTTGAAGGAGAGGTGTTTGCCTGTTTTTTAGGAAGTGATGTAATTCTGCAGGAGCCTGTCAGACCAGCAAGAGTTGCAAAAGAGAAGTTGCTCTTCAAGCACTGATTCAGTTAACACGCCTCGCAAGGCCTTTCCCCACCCCGGCCGCGTGGGACCCCGCCTTTTGATATCGCCCCAGTAGGAGCAGTGTCCTGCTCTCAGATGTCACTCAGGATCTGGGGCTGGGGGGCGTGGACCACTCGCCTTCTGGGTTTGTGATTTTACTCCATCCCCAAGTCAGTGTCCCGTTCTGCCTAGAGTCTAGAGCTGCGCTCTCCAGTAGAACCTTCTGAGATGATGGAAATGTTCTGAATCTGTGTGATCCAGTACAGGAGCCATTAGCTACATAGGTTGCTAAGCACTCGAAATAGGGCTGGCGAGCCCTGAATTGTCAGTTTCTGTTTTCATTCATGTAAATTTAAGTAACTCTTTGTGGCTGGTGGCTACCACACTGGACCCCATTCAGCAGGGACACCTGTGCCATCAGGAACTGTGCCCAGCCAGGAACAGGCCAACCCTTCTCTTGGGTCACCCACACCCTTCTCCCTGGGTCCTGGGTCCTGCATGCCCCACGCCCACAGCTCATTAGAAGGAAAAGGTATACTATATGCCTGAAGGGCGTGCTCTGCTGCTCCAGAGAGAAATCATCTTTTCATGTTTCGCTTTTTGTTTATAAAGACTATTTCTTAGAGCAGTTTTAAGCCCACAGCAAAGTTAAGAGGAAAGGGCAGAGATTATCCCTAAACCCCGAGTCCCCACACCTGCAGCGCCTCCTCCACTCTCAATATCCCTGCAGAGTGGTACATTTGTTTCACTTGATAAATTTACATCGACACATCACAACCACACCAAGCCCCATTGTTCACTTTAGGGTTCACTTTTGGTGCCATATATTCTATTGGTTTGGACAGATATATAATAATGACATGTATTCTCATTATAGTATCATATTGGGTAGTTTCTCTGCCCTAAAAATCCTCTGTGCTCCACGCGTTCATCCCTCCCAACCCCTGAAAACTACTGATCTTTTTATTGTTGGCATAGTTTTGCCTTTTCCAAAATGACAGATAGTTGGACTCACAAAGTAGATAGCCTTTGCAGACTGGCTTCTTTCATTTAGTAACACGCATTTAAGCTTCCTCCTTGTCTCTTCATGACCTGATAACTCATTTCCTTTTAGTGCAGAATAATATCCCATTGGCTGCAGGTACTGCACTTTATTTATCCATTCATCTACTAGAAGGACCTGGAGGAGGGCATGGCAGCCCACTCCAGTATTCTTGCCTGGAGAACCCCTTGGACAGAGGAGGCTGGCGGGCTACAGTCCACAGGGTCGCACAGTCAGGCACGACTGAAGTGACTTGGCACACACACACACACACACACTACTGAAGGACATCGAGGTTGCTTCCAAGTTTTGGCAGTTAGGCATAAGGCTGCCAGAAACATCCACGTGCAGCTGTTTGCATGGACATCAATTTTCAACTCCTTTGGGAAAATACCAAACAGCTTGATTGCTAGATAGATAGTCAAAGAGAAACAGTCTTTTAAAAGGCCCATTTCCAAAGTAGAATATGCTCTCAGGAGGGGAAAAATCTGTATTTTACCTTTCTTCATACTTGAATGACAATTTTCTCAGAGGTTGTTAACAACAAACGGTTGGGAGAGTGTGTAATTTCCTTGGTTCCTTTGCCACAGTAAAGATTGGAAATGGTGGACTAGTGTTACAGCTGAGTTTTATTCGGCAAGCAAAGGATAGTACACCCTTGCGGCGTGAGGGTCAGATCAGATCAGATCAGTCGCTCAGTCATGTCCGACTCTTTGCGACCCCATGAATTGCAGCACGCCAGGCCTCCCTGTCCCGGAGTTCACTGAGACTCACGTCCATCGAGTCAGTGATGCCATCCAGCCATCTCATCCTCTGTCGTCCCCTTCTCCTCCTGCCCCCAATCCCTCCCAGCATCAGAGTCTTTTCCAATGAGTCAACTCTTCGCATGAGGTGGCCAAAGTACTGGAGTTTCAGCTTTAGCATCATTCCTTCCAAAGAAATCCCAGGGCTGATCTCCTTCAGAATGGACTGGTTGGATCTCCTTGCAGTCCAAGGGACTCTCAAGAGTCTTCTCCAACACCACAGTTCAAAAGCATCAATTCTTCGGCGCTCAGCCTTCTTCACAGTCCAACTCTCACATCCATACATGACCACAGGAAAAACCATAGCCTTGACTAGACGAACCTTTGTTGGCAAAGTAACGTCTCTGCTTTTGAATATGCTATTTAGGTTGGTCATAACTTTCCTTCCAAGGAGTAAGCGTCTTTTAATCTCATGGCTGCAGTCACCACCTGCAGTGATTTTGGAGCCCAGAAAAATAAAGTCTGACACTGTTTCCACTGTTTCCCCATCTATTACCCATGAAGTGATGGGACTGGATGCCATGATCTTCGTTTTCTGAATGTTGAGGCGTGAGGGTCAGCTGACCCCAGAGGAGAGGCCTCAACCCATCTTGGCTCCCTCTTTTTATATGCTTTGCCTCCCACGCCCTGAGCCTGCCCTGTGCAAAGCAGGGCTAGCCAGAAGGGACGTGGTTTTTCACCTGAGGGTCTCACTCTCCAGGCGTGAGGTGGGTTTTTCCTTTGTTCCCTTTTCACGGGCTTTTCCCTTTCTTTGTCTTTTAGCCACTGCCATTTTGGACTCCTTTTTCCTATTCTAACTACCTAACAAAACAAAGTAGACTGAGTTGGATTGGAAGGGGGTGTGGGAAGCCTACCCGAATGAAAAACTGCAGGAAAGACACGACAGTTTATACCAGTGTAGAGAGCCATTAGAGTAGGCTAGGTGTTTTGTGTTCTATTGAAGGCCTTTCTTTCTTTGGTTTAGGTCTAGGGTCTAAGCACTGCAGAATGGAATTCCACATAAATATTGGGTATTTTATTCCACAAATATCGTAAGACTGTTTTTGAGAAATAAGTTCATAGAACAACAACAGAAAAAGAATGGAATTTCATCATCACGTTTGCTGTGGTACAAGAGAGACAGGCAGACAGAGCGAGGCTGCAGACGCCCATCCCACCTCTAAACCTTTGCCTGCAGCTTACCGTGAGGCATCAACTTCCGGTCCGTACCACCTGCAGTGGCCGGGTCGGTGTGAGCGCACAAATGACTGGCTTCCTCAGCCCCGGACTTGGCCATTTTTCGTTTAGTGCATTGCTGCGCTTCCCTGTCCACGGTCACTGTTTATCTCAGTTCTTATCCACAGAAACAGGTTGATGGTTTATGTAATAATCAGAGTGTTAATGGATTGACAGTATGCATTTTAATATTTTTAACCAGAAGTTAAGTCAAGTCTTGATAAAATATGCTTTTGTGCTTTAGGTAACAATTTAGAACAAACAGCAGAAGAAAAGAATTCAAAACTGGATGATCAACTTGGAAACAACAGGCAAGGACCTATTAATCAAAACCTTGACTGCTGGCTCTGAGCTCCTCTAGCACCGAGTCTGAGGGCAATCATTCCTGTGTGAGCAGGCGTTTCTCCCGCTGCACCGCGTATGTGCCAGAGAAAAGGCCCAGGGCCTGAACGTTCTGTTCATTTTGCCATTTACACTCTATTAAAACCATCTTGGATCTCAGACTTGAGGCATGTGGTTGGCAAGGTGTAAGCCTTGGTTTCTTTGATTTTAAGATTCGTCTGGCAGGAAGGTCTGCAGAGGCAGGTGTCTGTCTGCAGCTAGAGCACAGACTCCTGTTCTGCAGCGTGTACACCGCCTATGAGTGTCTCACAGTTTCTCTGAGGGTCCCCCGTGTTGCTTCTGAGCAGACAGCACTGCATCACTCGGAACGATGTGCAAAATAAGCTGCAGAGAAGCCCTGCACCACTCTGTAATTTTCTTTTGACCCCTGTGCTCTCTAAGACCCTCAGAGTGATTAAGCTGATCTTAAGGGAGAGAAAATTACCATCATTGATCAGAAAATTGCAGCACCTCAGCGATCTCTTCACTGCAGTTAAATCCCAGGGTGATGCGTGTGAGGTAAAGGGCTATTTACCTCCGTTTGTTCTAATTTTACCAACCATTCATTTTGGCAGTGGCCACCTGGCCTCAGATTAAATCCTGACACCTCCTGGCAGGAAGTCAGGGTCCCAGTCGCAGGTAGGTGTGAGGCAGCGGGGAGCCTCAGAGCAAGGCCTGCAGGCGGGGGTGGGGTCAGTGTGCCTGCTGGCAGCCTTCAGGGAAGGGGAGGGAGGAGAGAAAGGAGGTAGTGTACCTGGAAGATGCCCTGTTCTTCCTTATGCTCAGGAGGGTGGGAAGAGAAGACCATTACTGGTTGGAGCCACTCTTTATGACTTTGTGCAAGAGTCTGGCTTTCACAATCAACTCTCTGAGGTGACTGTCATCCAATTCCTCCTCCCCTCCCTCTTGCCCCACCCCTCCAGTCAGAAAGGGATCATCCCCTTTCAAGAACATCCCAGAAGGGATTATCTTGCAGGGACTGCAGGGCTCCCCACCCCAACTTTCCCCTCCATCCCCCAGCTTCACCATCTCCAACACACAGACACACCTCATACACATGCTTAACACACTCACGCACTGTGGAAAATACAGGAAGGCCAACCAGAAAACACGGAGAAGGCAACGACAACCCACGCTGGTGCTCTTACCTGGAAAATCCTGTGGACGGAGGAGCCTGGTAGGCTGCAGTCCATGGGGTTGCAAAGAGTTGGACACGACTGAGCGACTCCACTTTCACTTTCCACTTTCATGCATTGGAGAAGGAAATGGCAACCCACGCCAGTGTTCTTGCCTGGGGAATCCCAGGGACAGGGGAGCCTGGTGGGAGGCCATCTATGGGGTCGCACAGAGTCGGACACGACTGAAGCAACTTAGCAGCAGCAGCAGCAACCAGAAAACAAGCACAGGCCATTTATGGAGAGCTTGCGACAGCCAGGGAGTCAGCCACCATCTCCTGCAGTAGGCAGAGACTCAAAGTCTAGTAGAGGAGTGGGGAAAGCTCTACAGTGGAAAACGTAAAGGCTCCAGTACCCTGATGGGAGCCATTGGCATGGGGTACCAGAAGCCAGTTCTACTGATGGGTTCCAGCCATTGCTTAGAGATGCATATCTGCTGGTAAGTTGCTTCAGTCGTGTCCGACTCTGTGCGACCCCATAGACGGCAGCCCACCAGGATCCCCCGTCCCTGGGATTCTCCAGGCAAGAACACTGGAGTGGGTTGCCATTTCCTTCTCCAATAGAGATGCATATCTGGCTTCTCCTAAATCAGAAGCAGAGGAAAAATTAGACCCAGTGTTACAGGGATTAGTGCTCGGCTTCTTGGATTGCTGCTACAGGTAGGGTCTGAGTTCTGTTTTCATGTAAAATATATATATGTATGTATATGTATATACCCTAGCCATGGTCTGTATACTCTCAACACCCACCCACAGACACAGTCACATACTCATAAGTGTACATGCATGCTCACACACACACAAACACACTGACATGCTTACACATACTTTCTGGGGCGCCCCTCTTTCTCTCAGTGCTAGCTGGTGGTAGTTAAGGGTGTGCACTCTGCTTAAAAAGGAAGCGGGCCCTCACACAATGTAATAATAGTCACGTCAGGTGGGGCCTGTAGATCACTCTGAAGCCCACTGAGTGGGTGGTGCAGGTTAAGGTCGGAGGTTCTAAAGAAGCACCCAGAGAGATGAATGGGCAGGCACTAGGGCTGGAGCTGGGGTGGAACCCCAGGTCATGCCGGGAATTCCAGCCAGGACAGCAGCTGACTGCATTTCCTCTGTGTCATAGTCAGCACCAGCTGCCCTGCAAAATACCACCGACAGACACCTATTTTCTGAGAGTTCAGAGGCTGGAATGCTGGGATCGGGGTGCCAGCCTGTGGGGTCCTGGTGAAGACCCTCTTTCTGGTTTGTAGCTGTGTTCTCACATGGCACTGAGACAGAGCAAGCCCTCTGGCATCTCTTCTTACAGGACCCTGATCTTGTTAGGAAGGCTCCACCCTCATGGCCCTAACTAACCCTAATCACCTTTCCCCCCGAGACAAAAATATAGATATCGGAGGTTAGGGCTTCAAATCTGAATTTGAGGGGGACACGAGTATTCAGTCTGTAGCACAGTGCCATTGAAGCTGGGAGTTCTCCCAACCAGGTTCCTACTGACCTGTTTTCAGAACCCTTGGTGGCTCTGCCCCTGCATCCTGGCTGCTGCCCCTGGTCACTCACCCTTCAGCTGGTTGCTCGGAGGAGCTGTTGCAGGATGGGGGGATTCTAGCAGCTTCCACCCTCGGCCTCAGCCTGGACCTCCTTCACGACAGAGTCTCCAGGGCCTAAGCAGATGTCTGGTCACCACAACGGAAACTGAGAAGGATTGCAGTTAGGAGCCACAGTGACCTGTGGTCTCTAGTCCGGATGGCCCTGTGGGGAGCACTCGAGGAAGAAGAGGCTGACCGGCCCAAAGAGGTAGGAGTCCCATCCCAGTGGCCAACATCCCCCCGAGGGCAGGGAGCTTCTCTGCCTCGTTCTGTAGTCTATCCCCTGCATTTAGGACAGTACTTCATAGTTTTGTTTTTGAATGAAAAAATGAATGAATGAGTAGGCGAATAAAAAAATTCCTTTTACAGCAGTATTTTTTTAGGTGGACTGGGGGTAAAGGGTACATACCCCAGAATCATTTGGGGAATTTGTTAAAATATGTAGCCTTGGACCCCATAACAGCATGACTGAATCTGAGCTGAGGTCCAGAACTCTGCAATTTTAATGATGTTTGGGGGCATTTTCATTCATGATAAAACTAAAGAATCACTATTATAGCGTTTCATTTTTGTTCCCTGAAAGTTATGTACCCTTTCTCACACGGTAAGAAATAAATAGCATGACTTATTTTCTGGTTTCACTTTGTTGGCCCAAAAGCCTGGAACTAGAAGTAAAGCTTGGGGGTGGAACTTCCATTAGCCTAGGTTTCCTCACCACTTCCAGGAACATCCCTTTCCCTGGCTAACCCTGATTCATCCTCCAGAACTTAGTCTAGGAAGCATCTCCACCAGACTGCCTTCTCAGAAGCCTCCCCCGCCCCCACACTGGTCAAACAGCCTCCCCTCCAACCCACAATACCCATCAGAACCTACTAAGAAGATCTGGTTGGTTGGTCTCCCCACCTGACCGCCCTGATCTCACTCATCTGCAGCCTTCCATGCCTGTTAAAGGAAATCAAACTTCCTCCCACTGTTGTTTCAGCTTTGATCAGATCATATACCGATAGCTTTTTTTTCTAAGTCCCTTTAAATATTTTTGAAGGACATAGATTATTAACAAATACAGAGTATCTGTATTAGACTGCACTTTAGCATGATAAACACAGATGAGTGACTTTAATGTGGGTTCTTTTGTTTTCCTGTTTAATTTGACTTTCCAGATTTGCAGTTGATGATGTGCTGGCCAACTAAGTCCCAACACCCACGAAACTATAAAATGCAAAAGCACAAAGGCTTGGGGAAGATGGCAAGTTATAACAGAATAAAGAAAGATATCAGGAGGAACAACTCCAGTTCCAGGGTATGTGGGTCATGCCAAAAATAAGCAAAAATTGAGGGTGTTTGAATCCAGTGGGAGAGAATAGGGGAGGCTGGGAGGTAATTATTTTTAAATTGAAATAGTACATTTTTAAATTATAGTAAAAACATTATACATTTATTGTGGAACAATTTTAAGTGCATATAAGCAAAACAAAATTATTCCATGTTTAAACCCTTCCAGATCTTTTTCCAGATATTAGCTGGCAGTTCACCCCTCCTTCCACCTGTAGTACCAGCCATTCATGCCACTATCCTGCCAACAGACTATAGACACAAACTCAGGTATGGAAAGATGGTAGTTTGCTCTATTTTTCTATTAGAGCATCAGTTTTGACTTTCCATTCTGGTCGTGGTAAACTGAATACAGTCACAAATGCAACCTGTCAGCGGTTCAGTGATTTCTCAGTTACTCAGGATTAGCTTCAGTTGTTTTCCCTGTGGCTCAGATGATAAAGAATCTGCCTATAATGCAGGAGACCCATATTCTGTCCCTGTGGTCAGGAAAGTCCCCTGGAGAAGAGAATGGCCACCCACTCCGTTATTCTTGCTTGGAGAATTCCATGGACAGAGGATCCTGGCAGGCTACAATCCATGCGGTTGCGAAAAGTCGGACATGACTAAGCGATGGAAACTTTCACTGTTCAGTTGTTTCCGGGTCCCTCCATCCATCCTCTAGTTTTCTCTGATATTGCCTTGGGAATGCCAGAGTTGGTAGGGAGGACTATCTCCTTCCTCAGACCTTTGCTGCTGCTGCTGCTAAGTCGCTTCAGTCGTGTCCGACTCTGTGCGACCCCATAGACCGCAGCCCACCAGGCTCCCCATCCCTGGGATTCTCCAGGCAAGAACACTGGAGTGGGTTGCCATTTCCTTCTCCAATGCATGAAAGTGAAAAGTGAAAGTGAAGTCACTCAGTCGTGTCCAACTCTTAGTAACACCATGGAGTGCAGCCCACCAGGCTCCTCCATCCATCGGATTTTCCACAAGAGTACTGGAGTGGGGTGCCATTGCCTTCTCCGCCTCAGGCCTTTAGAAGATCAAAATTGAAGAATTAACCCTTTATCTTTGCATTTTAACTGAGTCCTCCTTTTCCTAGCCCAAATAGTAGCCTAATTTGCTAGTCGTGGGGTCTTTAGACAGATGTATAAATGGAGTGCAGAGCTCCTCAACCGCTTATTCTTGGAATTTCATCTAGTATCCTGCCACAGTGTGCATGAAATGGAGGAAGGATGGGCATGGTGAGACGCCAGGGGTACACCAAACTGAGAAGCCGAAGTCCAAGGCCCCCGTCTTCATTCTGTCAGGAACTCGCTTCTCTGGTCTCATTGGCTTTATCTGTGAAACAGTGGGCTGACTAGACAGTCACTATCACCCTGGCATCGTGTCCTATGGGTCTGTGAGATTCTTTTGGGGGTGGGCACATATAAAGGTTCTTAGTGGAGAAAAAGGCCTCCACGTCTAAAGACAGGCCCTGCAACAAACCCCTCAGCCCACCCTCAAGCCTGTCATCCATCACTGAGCTCCAGAGTTGTAGCCAGTATTGGCAGCATCACAGCCCTGGGCCAGATGAGAGGGGAGGGCAGAGGGCCTCCAGAGCGGCCTGGCAGCCGAGCAGGAGTAGCTATCAGCGAGCGGGTTGGAGCAGCATGACAACTGTGGGTCTGGGGCAGGAGGAAGGAAATAAACAGGCAAGAATTCCGCAAAGAAAGATGGCACGTTTCCTTCACCGACTGTGAAGCAGTAGGCCCAAAATTTATCTGAAGCCAGGGACCAGACTCATCAAGTCTCTACAGTGAAGGCCATTTCAGCTCCAACCACACAGGGGCAGTGACACGGGTTTCAGCACCACAGGCTGGCATCAACTCCAGTCCATGGAAAGAGGCTACTTCCTTCTAGGTCTCACTGTGAGGTTTTGCTCTTTGAGGAAAATGGCAACTCCTTATAGCTGATTAGATAACTGTTCCCAGTTATGGATGCTGTCTCTGAATGACATGAATTTCCTCCTTGCCCTGTGACTTGGCAGTCTCTCTCACTCACGTAGGCACTGTTTACCTCCCTGCCTTACCGATCTTGAGCCAGGCCATGTATGACTTGCTCTGACCAAAAAAAACATGAGTGGAAGAGACAGTGTGGGCTGAATTCTCTGAGCGCCATCACACAGTACGGCTCGCCGGCTCATGTTTGTTCCTGGAACCTTGCATTTCTGTGATCTGACATCATAACCCCCGTGATGTGAAGCAGACCGCAACAAGACCGGCAACCTGGGACCCTGTCCGGCCCAGCCTGGATCAGCCAAATCTTAGCTGACTGAGAGAACCACAAACAAGGACATAATGTTTAGGATTGTAAACTGCAGAGAGATTTAGGGCTGTCTTTCACAGAGCTTCAGTGCAGCAGTAGCTGACTAATAATACAGCTCTTAAGATCCTTCATTCACAAGTGGCAGACCTGAGCAGAAAAAGTCAGACAAGAAAATCAGAGCTGCTTCTGGCAGCACCGTGAAAGCGCGGAGAAATGTGACTGCCACATCATCCTGTAGACAGTAAGGATAAGGCCTGTGAAGACAGGGCTGTCCACACTCAACTCGCCGTCTCCTCTTCCTACCCCCACCTGCGGGACCCGTGCTCCATCTGCAGCCGGCAGATGTCCACGGCTGAGTTGTGCTGTGCTGTCGCCCGTGGCCTTTCTGGATTTCTTGGTCCGTGGACATCTAGGTGTGCTAGAAACACTGTTAACGGCAGTCTTCATCGGAAAACAAGTATATTGGTAGCGTCTGCAGCATCTTAGCCGCCCTCGTGACCTTTTTCACATTATATTTGCATTTTATAATGTAGACAATCTCTTTCTTCCCTGAAAGAGAGCAGTATCCATGACTCAGTCAACTTGATGCCTTCCTCCTCCTCAAAACTCTGCCCCACAAGACAGCCCAAAACCGATGATACGTGCTGAACAAACAAAGGAATCAGAGAAAGAATCTAAAAATGGCCCTTATTCAAATGGTATTTTAAAAAATCTTTCCTTTGCACACTGACACCTGTGTTTGTAAATGGTTACAAGCTGCTGAACCAGAAACAAAATAATTCTTACTGTCTCCCAGCCAAGAATTTAATCCGTGAGCCTTTTCAAAGCAGCACAGTCCCTGGAATGAGCTCCAGTCACACCGTGCCTAATTGTCCTCCTCTGGTGTAGCTATTTTTTTGCTATTGCATAAACCTGTCCGTGCTCTCTCATCAGGGTCCTTTGCAAAACGTGTTTCTTCTTTGGGAAAAAAAAAAAAAAGAATGGAACAGAACAGAATGGAGGTCTTAACATGCCGGTTAGGGTGTGAATACCTGCAGGGGTTCTCCTGGCCATGTTGGGCCACCGGTGTTTCCAGAGCTCGGTGGCTGCTCCTGTGGGGCTCTTGCAGGAAGGAAATCTGTTTTCAACACCTGCAGAGCACTAATAAAACCTCCTCTTTGACCATCTTCAGCGATGGAGAATTAGTCTGGCTAGGGACAGAATAAGAGAAATCTTATCATCTTCATATACAAACATTAGCATGTTGAAAAAACAGTGAAGAAAAAAATATGCTTCTGGATAGGCCACTAGAAGATAAGATCCACCAGGAATTAACAGTTATCTCTGGAGAGAGAAGGGGCTTCCCTGATGGCTCAGACGGCAAAGAGTCTGCCTGCAATGTGGGAGACCCAGGTTTAATTCCTGGGTCAGGAAGATCCCCTGAAGAAGGGAATGACAACCCACTCCAGTATTCTTACCTGGAGAATCCCATGAACAGAAGAGCCTAGTGGGCTACAGTTTACAGAGTCGCAGAGTTGGACACAATTGAGTGCCTAACACTTTCAACTTTTCACCTTACTAGAGAGAGATGATGAAAGCTGGATGGGAGGGGCAAGGAGGAGGAGGGGAAGCCAAGGGGACAGAGCTCCTTTAATACATCTCGGTACTATTGGGAAAAAATGTAATACATGTGTTACCTTCTTAATATTAAAAAACAGAACAAAAACGATGTGTGAGGAAAAAAAAGAGACCCACAATAGGTCTGCAGGTAGGTTGGAAAAAAATGTGGATTTTTAAGGGAGATTGTGTGTCAAAAGTAGGATTGTTTAGTAAATAAAGATGGAAGGATGAACTAGAAAAGAGGAAGTGTTTTTGAATTTAGCACCCAGGAAATGATGTTCTCTTCTGGGAGATTCTGTGGACAGAATCCAGAGAAGCTACGAAGTCTGCACATGGATAACTGCAAAAACATCTTTATAACAGGCTGACTGAGAGTGGGGGAAGGCATTGGACGTGGAATTTTTTCAAGGTCTGTTCATTTGATGACCACAAAAGCCTGCAGACGGGGCTGAGGGAGCAGCATGGGGAGAAAGATGGAAGTGTGACCAGAACCCAGCTCTGAAAGCTCATCCTACACCCAGTGCTCTCCCCAGGGCACTTTCTCCCCAGGGACATTTGGCAGCGTACACTTTGGGTGGTGCTGCTGGCATCTAGTAAGCACATATCCATGCAGGCCAGTGCCCCACCCGCAAAGAATCGTCCAGCCATCCGAGATGTCAGCAGCCCTGAGGCTGAAAACCCCTGTGCTAAACTAACGTGAGAGTTGAGATTTACTGAGACGTGAATGCCTGTTTTCACATCCATGTACTCTTCATCCCAAACTCTGAGGGAAGCAGAGCAGGCATCCTGATTCCTCAGAGTCAGCTGAAGAAGCAGAAGTCCGGGACTTGAAGTCTGGGACCAACCCAAGGTCCCTTGGCTTGGAATCCAGACTCTGGGCTCTACCTCCATGCTCATCTGACTCTCGTGGAACCCGGGGGACACTCCCAAGTCCTCCTGGAACCAAATGGTCCAGTGAACACATGCTGTCCTCAGGGAACAGGGCTGCTATTGAAGGGCATGGCTGGAGGGTCCCCATTCCTGGCAGTAATGATTGGAGGAAACTGATGGAAAATCATTCAAGTGTCAGTACATAGCTGCAGAGTCTTCTCCTTACCATGGTCCTGAAAGGTTGTTGCTGAATGAAAAGACGCTGGGATTCTTGGCCTCCGGAGGAGAAGAATTCAATCCGGGGCCAGAGATGAGGCTTGATCACTCAGAGCTTTTGTGTAATAAAGTTTTATTAAAGTATAAAGGAGATAGAGAAAGCTTCTGACATTGGCATCAGAAGAGGGCAGAAAGAGCACCCCCCTGCTTGTCTTCAGCTGGATGTTATAGAGTCACTAACAGTCTGTTAATGAAAGAAAGGAATGTCTTAAAACTCAGAATGGCACCAGGCCCCTCACCCATAAGATGCATTTTTGGATAGTCTTGGCACCAGACGATTCATCCCGGGCCATAACATGATTAACTTGAATCTTGTAGAAGGGCAGATTACCATACAAATAGTTTCATTTATATAGATTCGTGAAGTCGTGAAGTCACTCAGTCGTGTCCGACTCTTCATGACTCCATACACTGTAGCCCACCAGGCTCCTCCATCCGTGGAATTTTCTAGGCAAGAGTTCTGGAGTGGGTTACCATTTCCTTCTCCATTACATAGATTAGGGGAACAATGGCAGAGCCTACTTGACTAACCAGTATGTTATACACAGATATTACATAGATTAGGGGAACAATATCTGAGTATAGCATACTGGTTTGTCAAGTGGGTTCTGAGCCATTAGGCAGAACCAACTTGAAGACAGAGTTTGGGGTAAATGCATAGTACATTAACATAGCTTAAGACAAACATTCCCATAAGAAAAAATGCATAGGTTATCTCAAGGTTTGAGAATAGTTAACTTCAGGTGAAACCAGGTGTCATTATGGCAACACAGTATTTTAAGAGAAACCTCCTTTTAAATTTGTATAGAGAAGGAAAAATATATCGCTAGTTTGTTTCCTCCTGCCGCTTAAGAGAGATGAAAATGTCTGACACTTGCAGCCTATTTCCTCCGTTTGGAGACCTCTGGCCTTCCTGCCTGTTACCCTCTCAGTCCTTGGTCACACTCACAGGACGAATACTTTAACATACAGAGATCAGAAAATGCTAGGCTTGCTCAGGAAAGGGCAGTCTCAGATGGTCAGAAAGTGGGGTGTATCAAGAGATGTTGGGAGGTGATAAGGTTAGAGAAAAAGTTGGGACGAGGGCTGGAGATGGAGTGGGGAAGAGAACTGCATTCTGTCAGTGATGAGGAGCTCTGGACATTGTTAAGAGCAGCGGTGACATGGCCTGACTGGTATTCAGTCAACCCACTCCTCAGAGAACACTGTCTTTTAAAGCACATTTATTCCTCCTGCTCCTATTACAAAGTGGGTTGCTTTTTAAGTGGCTACATTTGACTTTGGTGGGTTTTCACTGGGGACTGAGTGCTTAGATACAGTCTAGATGAAACTGCTTACCCGAGACTGGAGGCAGATGAAAATAGTGTCTTGCACAGCTGTCCATCTTCTATTTAAGTACATAGTGAAGTCACCGCAAAAATGCTCACATGACCAACCGTCATCTGACACTACCTACATGGGTTTAGTACTTCAATTCTAAATTCAAATGCACCAAAATAGGCTCCAGTGTGTTTCCAGGGTGTCTGTGTCATCTCCATGTGCTAACTCTGGAATGGAGATCGTCACCATCAAAGGCATTAGAAAGGAAAGCCTCTGTTTACTTATGGCGCCATGCTGGCTGCTACACCAGATAAATTGCTGTCTTTTCCTTTTAATTGCTTACAATTCATATATAAAATACCACACTTAAGTTTTCCTCAGGTGATACATTCTGACTGTAGAAACAATAGAAAATGCAGATAAGTAAGAGGCAGAAAGTGTCACTCCCTATTTCTTTCTAGAGTCGTTTTCAAATTAATAAGGGTAAGTTATCTTTTTCTTCCAAGAATTTTCTCCTAGTAATTCTGAAATCACACTTGTGTTTTCCTGTTTAAAAATTAAAATCTTCCATTTAAGTGATTATGTACACTGAATCCATCAGGTTAACTCTGCTTCCTGGTTAAGTTCATGCCAATGTGATCACCTCTCTGGAAATATAACTGCATGTCCAGGAGTATCTGACTGTAAAAAAACGACAACATTGCCGCATACATTGCTTTTATCTTAACTAGTTAATTTAACATTTCCAAGTATTTTTAGTCCTTCAGAAACGATAACACTGTGGATGATTTGTTCCTATGGAACACATTTTTCTTCCAGCTTTGATAATTCAGTTTCTATTTCTTTTCCCCAAAACAGGTTAAGAATCGTTGCTGATTTTTCTAAAAGAGAGACTTTGATTCCATTTTACTTCATGCTGTAAACCTGTGTTTGGAGAAGACAATGGCACCCCACTCCAGTACTCTTGCCTGGAAAATCCCATGGACGGAGGAGCCTGGTGGGCTGCAGTCCGTGGGGTGTCGAAGAGTCGGACACGACTGAGCGACCTCACTTTCACTTTTCACTTTCATGCATTGGAGAAGGAAATGGCAACCCACTCCAGTGTTCTTGCCTGGAGAATCCCAGGGATGGTGGAGCCTGGTGGGCTGCCGTCTATGGGGTTGCACAGAGTCGGACACGACTGAAGCAACTTAGCAGCAGCAGTAAACCTGTGGTGGGCAGTCGTGGGCCCCACTCAGTCACAGCACTGCAGGACGCAGAGACACAGGGGCTGCTGGAAGGTATCAGACTGCTGACGGAGAGCCTAACTTTATTTTCCTTCTTTCTTTTTTAAAGTCTTTATTGACCTTGTTACAGTATTGTTTCTGTTTTTTATATTTTGGTGTTTTGGCCATGAGGCATGTGGGATCCTACCTTCCCGACTAGGGGTGGAACCCATACCCCCGAGTAGGAAGGTGAAGTCTTCAGAGCTGGCCCATCAGAGAAGTCCCTGGAGTTATTTCTAAGTCATCCTTTTAGAGATCCAGGTCACAGGGCCTTTCACTCCTAAATTCCTCTTATAGTTTCAAGGACAACACATCAGAATATTGTATTGTTTAGAGACCGTCATTGTCACTCGAATGGACACGCGATCTAATGCTGTCCCGTGACCCAGAAGGTAGTGGGCTTGAAGGCTTTGACCCTGTAAAGGTGATCATAAGCTAATCAAAATTCTTCCTTCTGAAATCTGGACTAAATGACATGTGATCTCTTGGTGAGTGGGTAGTGAAAGGAGAATTCACAAGCAGAGAAAGAGAGGCACAAACAGGAGACCACGTGAGTCAGATAAGCTGGAGGCAAGGAGAAGACAAACTGAGCTGTGAGTGGTCCATCTGCTCGCATCCTTATAAGACACCAACTTTCTCTTTAAGAGGATGAAATGCCTTGTTTTTGTTTTGAACAATCAAAAATGCTCCAAGCTTGTTTTCATTCTAGTGTTCACAGTGATTAGCATAAGCTTGACACAAAGTAAGTCTTAATGTTTATGGAAATAAATAATTCATTTGTTTTCTCAAACACATCGCATTCAAGACTTTGGAAAAATCCCACATAAAATGCCATGACTCTGAAGACAATCTCAAGAGAATTAGCAGACGAGACCCAGACTGAAAGAAAATACTTACAAAAGATAAAGGATCTGCTAAAGGACTGTCATCCAAAATATACAAAGAACTCATGAAACTCAACAATAAGAAAACAAACAGCTCAATTAAAAAAGGGGCCAAAGACCTTGACACTTCACCAAAGAAGATACACAGATGGCAAATAAGTGCATGGAATGAGGCTCTACATATGTCATTAGAGAAATGCTGATGAAAGTAGCAATGAGACTCCACTACACACCTATTAGAATGACCAAAATCTGGAACAGTGACAGCACCATGTGCTGGCAAGGATGTGGAGCAACAGGAAGGCTCCTGGATTGCTGGTGGGAAAGCAGAATGGTACAGCTACTCTGGAAGACAGTTTCTTGCAAAATGAAACAAACCCTTCTTACCACGTGATTCAGCAATCATGCTTCTTGGTATTTACCTGGAAGAGTTAAACAATTTAAGTGCACAGAGCAACCTGCACATGGATGTTTCTAGCAGCTTCATTCATAATTGCCCAAACTTGGAAGCAATCAGGATGTACTTCAGCTGGTGAATGGATAAATAAACTCTGATATATCCAGACAATGGAATATTATTGAGTGCTAAAAGGAAATGAGCTCTTCAGCCATGAAGAGACATGGAGGAACCTTAAATGCTTATCACTAAATAAAGGAAGCCAATCTGAAAAGGCTATACATACTCTTTGATTCCCACTCTATGCCATTCTGGGAAAAAAAAAACTATAGAGACAGTAAAAAGATTGGTAGTTGCCAAGGTTTGAGTGGGGGAGGGATGAATACATAGAGCACAGAAAATTTTTAAATCAGTGAAACTACTTTGTAGGATACTATTAAATATCATGGTGGACTTATGTCATTTACATTTGTCTAAACCCATGAAATGTCCCTGCAGAAAGGAAGTGAAGTGAAGTGAACTCACTCAGTCACGTCGGACTCTTTGCGATCCCATGGACTGTAGCCCGCCAGGCTCCTCCGTCCATGGGATTTTCCCGGCAAGAATACTGCAGTGGGTTGCCATTTCCTTCTCCAGGGGATCTTCCCAACCCAGGGATCGAACCCAAGTCTCCCGTGTGGCAGGAAGATGCTTTATCCTCTGAGCCATCAGGGAACACAGAGAAAGGAAAGGCAATCCAATTCAGTATTTTTGCTTGGAGAATTCCGTGGACAGAGGAGCCTGGCAGGCCACAGTCCATGGGGTTGGAGTCAGATATGACTGAACGAATAACACACACACACCCATAAAATGTTCAGCACCAAGAGTGAACCCTGATGTAAACTATGGTCTTTGAGGGATGATAATGTGTCCATGTAGATTCCCTATTTGTTGTTGTACAGTTGGTACACTGTTCCACCTGTAACAGATGTACCACTCTGATGGGAGATCTTTTAATGGAGGTGGGGCGTAGGGGGGTGGGGACTATACACGTGTCAGGGCAGGAGTGTATAGGAAATCTTTGTACCTTCTTAATTTTGCTGTGAACCTGAAACTGTTTGAAAAAATACGAAAAAAGCATGATTCTGTCTCAAGGAATGTATGAGATATACACACAAATATCTGCAGACAAATAAAAATACAGTAATTTTAAGATGGCTAAAATAACATGTATCGTTTAGGACGCTTTTGACTTCAACAAGCAGAAGACCTAGCTCAAACGGCTTGAATAAAGAGAATCTCACATCTCACACTCAGAATCTGGAGATAAGGCAGGTCCAGGGCTGGTTGGTTCAGTCAGTCTCAACAAGTCTCGGGACCGAGTTCCTCCCATCTCTGGGCTCTGCCACCTTTAAGGTGTTGATGTTGATCCTGAGACTTGTTCCCTCATAGATC
Source organism: Bos indicus x Bos taurus (assembly GCF_003369695.1). Lineage (NCBI taxonomy): Eukaryota > Metazoa > Chordata > Mammalia > Artiodactyla > Bovidae > Bos > Bos indicus x Bos taurus. Next base: position 67,674,971 of record NC_040092.1, read on the forward strand.
TCCTCCCAGGATCAAACCTCACACGACAGTCTGAAGACTGGTACAGAGAATGTTCTGAGTTCTGGGAACCTTTCCCAGAGACCACCCAGCTGACTTCCTTTCACAGGTATTGCCATTTTTATATCAGTCGCTTGCAAGGGAAATGCAATTACCTTTATTGGTTTCACCTAATCAGGAGTCACACCTGATTACGCTGTATTATATAATTGAAATTTGCCAAATGAAATGTTCCCTGTCTCTCTCTCACACACACACAAGATAAATATAGAAGATGACAGATGGTTAATTAACTAGATGAGAACCCTTTCACAGTGTATACGTATATCAAATCATCACTCTGTATGCTTTAAGTGTCTTACAATTTTATTTGTCAGTTATACCTCAATAAAGCTGAAAAGAGACTTCAGAGGCGCTCACGAAGCACTATTGCTGTTTAGTCACTAAGTTGTCCTAAGTCACTAAGTCCAACTCTTTTGTGACCCCAGCCAGGCTCCTCCCTCCATGGGATTCTCCAGGCAAGAATACTGGAGTGGGTTGCCATTTCCTTCTCCAGGGGACCTTCCCAACCCAGGGATCAAACCCGTGTCTCTTGCATTGGCAGGCAGATTCTTTACCACTGAGCCACCAGGGAAGCGAGATGCCATGCAGCTAAGCCCGAGCACCATAACTGGAGAAAGCCCACATGCCACACAACAAAGACCCAACACAGCCAAAAAATTATAAAACTGAAAAGATCAACAGGCAAAAAGAGCAAGATAAAAACCAGCACCGGGACCAGTCCCAGGGTAACAGCCCTCTGAGCCTCTTTAGAAACCCCCCTTTTACATCCCTTCCTGATTATCACCTATTTAGTTGCCCAGCCAAAGCTAAAATCAGTGCCTTTCACCCTGACTATGCTTTAGGATCACTTGGAGAATATTTAAATAAAGTTATACTTTGGATCCCAACTCAAACCAACTAAGTCGGGATCCCTAGAGGTGGGGCCCTGGCATCTATATTTTTAAGAAATCCTTAGGTGATGCTCTTGATGCCATTGCTTTGACCCGCTGGCTTAGAGTCTCTGAGCTGATAGCTGAGGGTCAGAGAGGCGTCCTTCTCTCCATGGCACCGACGGCCTCACCTTTGCAGCTCGTATCCCAACAGCCTGGCTAAGAACGTTTAGGAAAAGAGAAAACCAGCACGTGTGCAGCTCATTTCTTTAGCAGGTCTACACGTCCTGCCCTAACACTCATCTGACCCTCAGATAACTCCATCTGAATCCCAGGCTGCCCAGTGCGGAAAGCACAGGCCAAAGCTGAAGTCCTCGCTGTCCTCTGTGTTTCCTAAACACCTGCGGGGAACACAGCACCGTCCAGCAAGGCAGCATCAGATCAGGGCAGCTGCTTTGGACGGAGGCTGGGCGTGGCAAATAAAAGCAAACCACAGTGGTCAGCAATTCATCCAAGCGCTCCCCGGAAGAGTGCCCTGAGCAGGCTGAGCTGGCGCTTCACTCTTCCTCCAAGAGCGCGGCGCCCTTTTATCTCAGTCCTGGGCAGGTGTGGTAGCCAGTTATCCTTCCCCTTCATTTTCATCCCCTCTCACCTGATCCTTTAGCCTAAGCTCTGACTCCAGGGTCCACGGCCCACACCACTGACCTCTCATTCATCAGCAGTGCCTACGAGGTAAGACACTTCCTGTTCACCTGGAGAAAGATTTCTGGAGTCCTGAACATTAGACCAGAATCTCAGCCTCTGGTCCTTTCCTGAGTCATTTCCCTGAATTTCAAGACAGATTTCATCTCCCTGCACCCCTTCCTGCCTGTCTGCCTTACCCACTCTGCCCTGGGATCTGCTGACTCATTTCCCCCACGTGTCCTTCAGTCAGCGAACTTGACCTGCAGGATCCCCTTATCACACATCCTAAACGTCTGAATCAGTGACTCTTGGTCACGGCTGGACTCCCCTGAGAAGATTACGTGTATACATACGTACTGATAGTGCTTTGTGGTAGTGATGGTGAGTGCAGAGGGGAAGCCAAGAAGGGAGGAGCCTAAGGAAAAGTAAGGAATTTATTATATACATAGTAAAACTATATATACTATATAATATGTATGTAATGCATGTACAAAGGAATTTATGTATAATGTCACGACAGGTAATAGGTAAGTTTATATTAAAGAATTCATATATATAATTAAATATTATCTATCATATATAATTTAGTATTATATTGTTTATAATGTTACATAAATTTCATTTATATGTTGTATAATCATACATATACATGAGTTTCTGAGAAATTATATATAATGCTTTATATAAGGTTCTATTATAATTGATATAATATGGTATATTAATTATATATAATTACATAGTATATGTAATTATATATAAATTCCTTTGATATTATGTCACTATAATATGATGATGACATGATTTCATAATATAATGACACAATGTATGTATTATAATGATATATAATATCTAAAGGAATTTTATATAGTATTATAATATAATAATGAGATATTAATTACATATGATTATATATTATTGTGTATATAAAGTCTATATAAATTCACTTATACTCAAGGTAATATATAAAAAGTCCTTTAGATATTATGCTTATTTTATATAGCATATATGTTTATATTATATTTATATTATACATATATGTATAAATTCCCTAAGTTCCCTTTTTAGAGATTCTGATTTAACCAGTCTAGGGTGAGATCTGAGCATTCTAGAAGTTTCTCAGGTAATCTTCCTATGCAGCCAGGATTGAGAACCATTGATTTAGAATGAAACCTTTGTAAACTCAGATTTTTAGATAAGATAAATATAACATCTTTAAAGCAAAGGGAGGAACACAGCTAACAAAAGTCCCCATGTGATTCATGTCCAGGGGAAGAAGTTGTGGCCAGTGGCCTGCTCTGCCCTCACCCTCTGCAGAAGCCTCACAGAGACACTGTCAGCAGCCTCCACAGCCACGAGGACGCCCCCACTGAACCTTCATCTTCCATCATGGCCCGAAGGTTTTGCTCACACTCCCCAGCCTCAGTAGGGAACCCTTTACACCTACCCCTACTGCTAAGTCTCCCTGGAACCAAACACACGGCTGATGATCCTGAGGCTTCTTGTCTCTGAGGCCAGCTTTGCGGAACCTCGCAGTGCTGGCAAAGCGAGACATGTAAGAGAAATGCCTCGTGGGCACCGGCAGGCAGCCACAGTGGTTCAGCAGAGAAGAGAGCTGGAGGTAGGTGACCAGCTGTCCCGGCTTGCTTGTCTCAGTGTGAAAACTAGGGCAATCTAGGACAAGCCAGATCCATAGGCCATGCTATGGCTTTGTACCCTTCTGGAATGGAAACTCCTGTGGGGCAGAGAGCCTTCCTTAACACAAGCATATTCTGTCTTCTTTTTGCTCTGTACCCATGCAGGAGTTAATTTTCCAATTTTGTCTTTTTGTTTTTCAAAATATTAAGCAATTAATGTGTCAATCATAGAAAAATTTAAATATCCAGAGAAGCAAAAGAAAGCAAATGAAATCATGTGTAATCTCATTCCCTAGAGTTAACTACTTATTAAGATTCTAGCATTTCTCCTCCCCTTCTTTTTGTGCGTATATATTCTAAATTTCTATGCATATATAAATATTAAATTGATTTTTCTATTAGAGAAATTAAAGATACTGGGAGAATAGAAAAGACCTTCGGGTGCAAATAAAAGGTGGTACACCAAGGAAATATGAAAATGAAAACAGGAATGACTAGGTAAGTTAGAGTGGAGCGCATCTGAGCCTTGCCGGAGCTGCAGCCTGCCTCGGAGGCACTGGGGTGGTGCTCTGTCCGTGGAGGGAGGTGACTAGAGGCATGAGGCCATGCTCCCCGCATCCCCTCCAATGGGGACCAGGGTTCTGTGTACATCCCAGGCTCCAGAACTCAGGGGACTGGACAGCACTTTCCTGAGAGGCTGTTGCTATATGTAGCAGAGGGCAAAGGCTTAGAGAAGAGAAGCAGAGATGACCCAAGGGAGCACGATGAAGCCTTTGAACAGAGGCTAAAAAGCAGACCTCTTCAGCCTGGAAAGAGGTGAAGCGAGGAGCAACTTAATAGCAGCCTTCATGGAGATGAAGGGTTTGTCCCACGGGGTGACCTGCCGTTCTCCAGCTTCACCAAGGACCAAGACACGAAAACAAATAAGGGTACCTCTCCCGTGTAGGGGCTTTTTACTTTGCTCGATGACTTTTCTTTCTTTCTTGATCTCTGAGACGCTGAAGGAGCTCACACATGGGATTTAGGTTACACAGGAGAAAAAGCTGTGAGGGTTGTAAAAGCATCCAGTGAGATTTCCCGTGGAGGTCACAGACTCTTCTTTGAAAGGTCAATAAAAATAAGACCGTGTGTCATCAAATAGGGGTGTTTTATACATCACCCTGCCTAATCAGAATACCTTCCATTTATACTGGGTTGGCCAAAAAATTTGTTTGGGGTTTTCTGGCAAAACCTGAATGAACTTTTTGGCCAACCCAGTATATGATATATTTTTGTATATCTTTCACCTGCCTAAGTTCATTCAGTCTATGAAAGAATCATTTGAGGTCACAAAGAGATGTTATTTTCCCATTTTCCAGATGAGGAAAATGAAGGTTTAAGGAAAGGAAGCAACTTGCCCCAGGTCTCAAAGTGAATTGGGAGGTAGAGTATATTCTAGACCTAGAGGTTCTTGGTTTCCGGGCCTCCTGCCGCACTAGCGGTTCTCAGCTTTGAGCACACATCAGAATCCCCAGGAGGGCTTGTTAAAACACAGGTCACTGGGCCCACCGCCACAGTTTCTGATTCAGTGAGTCAGAATTTGCATTTCTAACAAGTTCCCAGGCACAGCTGATGCCGCTGTCTGGGAACCACACTCACGCTGTCCAGCCAACTAGACTAGCAGTAGAAAAAATTTCATAAAGGCCTTAGATCCATAGAAGTGGTATTTAACTTGAAACATCATCTCCATGGAAATCATCAGCTTCTGACTGCCTTTACAACAGGCCCCTGGGTGATCAGAGCACAGCAGCACAGGCGTCTGCTCACAGCGCAGGGGGCCACCCTCCTGCCCGAACAGTGCCGCAGAGCAGCACAGCCCAAAGGCCGGAAGTGATGCAGGAAGCAGACATTTCCAGCATCTATTCTATTCTTCTCTAAAAATTATTTTAAATTTATTTTTTAATTTTTAAAATTATTTTTATTTATACCTCTTCTATGACAGGCACTCTTCAGGTCTTTTATAATCATTTTACATTTGCAGTTACTCTTTGATATAGACACAATTATTCCTATTGTACAGATTTAAGAAACTGAGGTTCAAAAAAAGCTGTGCAACTTGCCTAAGAAAAGAATTAGAACTTCCAGTTTCAAAACTACTTTTCTTTGGCATCATAGATTTATTTTAGATCCATTACCTGATTTCTGTTATTCTCAGCCTAATTTTTGTTAGGTCCTCAGCATATTACACAATGGTTCTTTCTCCTATTCCACATGGTTAGTTATTTTCCCCAGTCTATGGCATTGTACTTAACTTCATTCTAGTTCATTAAGTTCTTTCCTGGACTTTGTAGCCAGAATCATTTAGAACTTGTTAGCTGGCTGATTGCTGTTGCTGCTGCTAAGTCGCTTCAGTCGTGTCTGACTGTGCGACCCCATAGACGGCAGCCCACCAGGCTCCCCCGTCCCTGGGATTCTCCAGGCAAGAACACTGGAGTGGATTGCCATTTTCTTCTCCAATGCAGGAAAGTGAAAAGTGAAAGTGAAGTCACTCAGTCGTGTCCGACTCCTAGCGACCCCATGGACTGCAGCCTACCAGGCCCCTCCGTCCATGGGATTTTCCAGGCAAGAATACTGGAGTGGGGTGCCATTGCCTTCTCCGAGTTGGCTGATTAGTTTGATGTAAAAGATATACCTAGGAGGAAATTAATTAGGAAATTGTGGTACAGCCATACTGTGATGTCTTATTTAGTACATATTGACAGGACAAGACTGTCATGACATATTTGATTTTTTAAAAGCAAGTTATGAAACATGCACAGAATGCTTTTTGTAAAAGAAAAACTATGTAAACACACATATGGCTATGCAGGGGCAAATACTCACATTCCAATATACACACTTGGAGCAAATGGTAATTAACTCAGAATCAGGGGATAATGGGTGACTTTTTAACTTTATCCAGTTAGCTTCTCTGAATTTTATAATTTCTCTTCCATGGGTGTGTATTATTTTTCGTAGGAAGGTCCTCCTTGCCAATCCTTAAAACTTCCCTCTTCTCTCTCCACATTAAGTTCTTTATGTGTTCCTGGTGTGTGTTCTCCTAATGAAATATTTAGCTCTATGTTATTCTCTACACCAGAAAATGAGTTGTTTGGGGAGCAGAAAGGAAAAAAAAAAACACCACCCATCCTCCCACCTGTGTCTAGTTAGTATAGACAATCTTATTTACAAAGCAGAAACGGAGACATAGATGAAGAGAACAAACACGTGGATCACAAGGGGAAAGGGGGGTGGGCTGGATTGGGAGACAGGGATTAATATGTGCATATGCTATTGATACTCTGTATAAGGTAGACACCTAATGAGAACCTACATGGCACAGGGAACTCTACTTAGTGCCCTGTGGTGAGCTGGATGGGAAGGAGATCCAAAAGAGAAGGGATATATGGGTACACACAGCTGATTCACTTTGCTGTACAGTAGAAACTAACACAACATTGTAAAGCAACTGTACTCCAATAAAAACTAATTTAAAAAAGTGAGAGAAAGCAAAGCAGCCGCCCTTGGACTCCCATTTTGTATGTGCAGTGAGAGCGCTGCTCAAGGGCATCTAAGGGGAGAACATGTATAATAATGATTTCTCCAGGTTCCAGGGCTGGGCAAGCTATGCATAAGAATTTATTAATCACTTAGACTTACTTGTAAATCTAAATGATTAATGACAACAGCAAATACACCGTAATAAATAGTTACAGGAATCAATGAACTAAACTTACATGTGGCAGCAATGCCTAAACAATTAAGAGCTGGTATTTGAAGCCTCTATAGAATAAATTCTCTAGCAACTCTCCGCCCAAGTGACTCTGCTGGAGACTCCAGTACAGTAGGGGCCAAAGCTGTGTAGGTCTGAAGAAGGCAGATTTTGCAGTGTGAAGCCAGGGCCCCTTGAGGAATAAGCCCCAGGTCCAGGCCTCTTTTTTTTTCAGTATTAATTTATTATTTGGTTGCATGGGATCTCAGTTGTGGTAGGCGAGGTCTTCACTGCATCACGTGCATTTTTGGTTGTGGCTCACGGACTCTCTAATTGCTGCACGTGGGTTGGTTGCTCCTTGCCATGTGGGATCTTAGTTCCATAATCAGGGTTCAAACCCACATCCCCTGCCTTGCAGGGTAGATTCTTAACCACTGGACCACCAGGGAAGTCCCCAGGCCTTTTCTAATAATGATCTTTCTCTGGTGAAACGGGAATGACCAGCTGATGCCCTGGGTCAGGGAACCCGGTTACACGTGATCCTCTGGGTCAATCCAGTTAAAGGGAGTAGATCATCAGGAACAGAATCACCTTTGATCTCTAAGGTGGTTAGAGCCAGAAAAGGGAAAGAATGTGCCTTCTTTCATGTGAGTTTATAGGAAGGACAGCGTCAGGAAGTGGGGAGTGAGGGGGCAGGGAATTATTCACTGTGCAAAGAGAAATGTTTGAGACTAGGTTGTCTCTAAGCCTGCAAATAAAAAATCTATAAACCTTCAGAATAGGATTATGAGAGTGAAAGTAATTTCTGGCCCAGGTCCCAACCCCTAACTGCTTCATGGGGACAGCTTTCCTGAGCAAAACAAAGAAAGTGACCCACTAGGCCTATGGGGCCTGGCCTGGGGGCTGGTTGCTTAACGCTGATTGTCTTCTAAACAGCTCTGTGAAGAGCAAAAGTCATATAAGCTTCTCAAGTTTTCTTCCTGGGAGAGCCAGCCTCTGGGATTCCCGGCACTCCTCCTGCCTTATCTGTCCTGTTGCCATTAAACAGGTGCTGTAGGCACAGGGTACATGAAAAGGATGACCACAGGCCCTTCCCTGCAGGCTCGGGACGAGCACAGCCATCTGCAGGAGGGCGTCTGGTGCCCAGAGCACAGCCATCTGCAGGAGGGTGCCTGGTGCCCAGAGCAAGGTGCGCCACTGCTGCACTTCCACGAGGCAGATCCCACTTGGACAGATTCCCTCTGCCTCCTCTCTTGGCCCTGTTGTGGATGAATGTGCCCCAGACTCGCTTGCTCTCTGGGGTGATCTTTGGGGACAGATGTTCATGGAAGGCATCCGCTCCTGGCCCAGGCTACCTGCCTGCTGTGAATTAAATCCACGTTTCCAGCCCCACCTTAGCAATGCCCCGGGCTGTCTGTGGCTTGTTCCTTCTCCCCATCCCAGGACTCAGAGGGTCTGTGCAGACTGAGGCCCCAGGAAGTGGGGCTGGGCAGAACAGCAGGGAAATAAGCCACCCGGTGGCCCCCTCACACCCTGGGTCCTCAACCGAAACGCACTGAGATGTTTCTTGAGCAGTCTAAGCTAGGACGCAAATGCACAGCAATCATGGGAACGTCTCTACTTCAGCAGAGAAGCAAACCATCACCTCGAATCCACCAAGGAGGAGAGAGCTCTCAGAAAGAGTCTTTAGGGACCTTGACAAGAAGCTAAATACCATGAGGCTGAATACAGTGTAGTTTTCTAGCCACATTTTTGCAGGTCTGTATTTTGTGTTTGTAATTCCTAACCACTCACTTTATCACTCTGCCTCCCACTTCTCCAGAAAGGTCCAAGGAAGTGGAGTCTCACTGAGCTGACTTCCAGAATAGCAGTGTTTCTTGCCATCCATAGGCTAATTGTACATTTCCTCCTCTACAGAACCGGCAGCCCTCTTCTCTACCTGACCTCCTCCATGCAGGAGAGCCACTGAGAACACATTCCCTCTATAGTTTATCTAAATGCCATGACACTGATCCTTCTGATCCACTCTCCCCCTCCCCACCTATTTCTCAGGGTGCACTGCTGTACTTTGAGTTTCTAAAACCGCTTGTATCAACAGCTAAGAGAGCCCTGTTATATAGAGCCTCAACCTCAACCACTGAGAATGAAGCTAGAGCAAACCATTTGAATGGGTCCTTTTAAAGCTAGATGGATGGCAAACAAGCACATGACAAGATGCTCAGTACCCCTTGTCCTTAGAGAAAAGCAAAGTAAAGCCGCCCTGAGATACCACCACCTATTAGAATAGCCTGGAGAATCCCATGGACGGAGGAGCCTGGGGGGCTACAGTCCACAGGGTAGCAAAGAGTCGGACACGACTGAGCGACTTCACTCACTCACTCAAACTACACCAACGATACCAACTACCAGTGCAGAACAGTTGGTTTCGCAACTGAGGATGAAACCATCCTCCAACTGAGGATGTGAAACAACCAGAATGTTCACACACTGCTGTTGGGAATGTAAAATGGTACAACCATTTCAGAAATCAGTCTGCCAGTCCCTTATAAGGTTAAACACATACCCAGTGATGACCCAACATGACCCAACCACCCCAGTCGTAACAGAAATAAAAACCTATGGACATATATCAAACTTGATGTGAATGTTTATGGTAGCCTTATTCAAAATTTCCCAAAGCTGGAAACAGCATTAAGGGCCCTTTCACTGGGAATGGATAGACGATGCTGCACCCACACAATGAACTTTTACTCAGCAATGAACAGTAAGGAATATTTTTAATAATACATTCCACAACAGGAGTGACCCTCAAAAACATTATTCTGATATAGGTCATAGGGACTTAAGATCCAGCATTCATCTCTGGTTTCTCAAACTACGAATGTTGGTGGTCTCCAAAGGTCTACCGTTAATGGAGGCTGAGGAGCAGACTTACAGGAGAGACAGAGGCAGGTTTGGAAGAAGAGAGTGTTAGATTTAGAATATAAATTTAGGTTTTAGCATTGTGAAAATAATAAGAGTTTACCAATTAAGTGGGGTTAAAATGACTATAAAAGGCAAAAGTATCTACAGACATAGACATTTGTCCACACTGAGACATATACCCACACAGAGATAGTGAATGAACATTTGATTTGCCACTCCTTTTGCAAGACTTAAAACCAAAACAACAGATTTTCAGATTGTTAAAGTATTATTCTGAGGCAACAAACGAAAAAAAAACCATTACACTAAGTGAAAGAAGTCAGACTCAAAAGTCCACATGATGTCTGCTTTTCCTCTATTATGATATTTTCATGAGAGTCTTGCAAAGGCAAAACGTTAGGGGCAGAAAACAGGCCAGTAGTTGCCAGGGACTGGGGGTGAGGAGAGGGGTTGACTACAAAGTGGCGTGGGGAGATTCTGGGCGTGGTGGAGGGTTCTAGACCCTGCTTAGGTCCCGCTTAGGGTGGTGGTTACACGACTGTACACATTCCTCAAAATCCACCAGAACTTTACATGAGGATGAATTTTCCCCTATGTCAATTGTGCCTTAAATTTTAAAATACAAAGCCAGAGATGGACTCCGTCTCTAAGCAGGCTGCATAAACACCCGCGATGTCACATTTCCAGTCAGCCTCTCCTGAAGGGCCACACCACTGCTTCTCTCCTCCCATCGGGATGGGAATGTCAGCTTGTCGGCGGCATCTTGAGTGTTAGTCGTGTCCTGCTCCAGTATTCTTGTCCGGGAAATTCCATGAACAGAGAGCCTGGTGGGCTACAGTCCATGGGGTCGCAAGGGTCGGACACGACCGAGCGACTGAACTACAACCACATCAGGAAGCCCTCACATGAATCGAGACAGAGAAGCTGTTGCCCCAAAGCTTTCCTTGTGCCGTCATAGTCCCTCCTCCCGCCCTTGCTGGCCCCTCAGTCTCAAGAACCACCAACCTGCTGTCTCTATAGGTTAGTTGCATTTTTACAGTTTTACATAAATGCAATCATACAAAATTGCTCTTTTGTGGGGGAGGGTCTTGCTACTTTCAGAAAAATTATTTTAAGATTTATCCATGTTCCCACATGCATCAAAAATTCATTCCATCTCAGCAAGGAGATGGTTGGATGGCATCACTGACTCAATGGACATGAGTTTGAGCAAGTTCTGGGAGATGAAGGACCGGCAAGCCTGGCGTGATGCAAAGAGTTGGACACGACTGAGCAACTAAACAGAGACAAAGGATTCCACCATATGGCTACACCACAATCTGCTCCTGCTGCTAAGTTGCTACAGTCATGTCGGACTCTATGAGACCTCATGGATAGCAGCCCACCAGGCTCCTCTGTTCCTGGGATTCTGCAGGCAGGAATACTGGAGTGGGTTGCCATTTCCTTCTCCAACACCACAATCTAGTTATCCATTCATCTCTTGATCAACATTTCAATTGTTTCAAGGTTTGGAGCCGCCTTTCTCTTGCACCAGTCAGGCTGGCTGTCCTTTAGGAAACACCCAGAGCTCCTCACACTGGCTTCTTGCCTCGACCCCCTCCTAACCTGCCCCATGGAAATGGCAGGAGTCATTCTAAAGTAGCAGATAGATAAGACTCAGGTTAATCTTCCGCAGCCAGTTTCACGCTCGCCCTTTAAGATAAAGGATCAGTGGGAATGACGCACCCTGATCGGGTGAAAGACAAAACAGCCCTCCATAGCGGCCTCAATTTTGTGGTCGAGAGGATTTCCCAGACTGACAGATACACAGAAAGGGTCTTAAGACATCTTCTAGTAACCTTGGTTTCTTCGTAATATCATTACAATATCATTAGTATTGTGGTTTTGACACACACACCCTTGTGGGTTTTGTTTCTGGAAAGATTCAAGATGGTGCCTAGTGGAAGCCCAAATAAGAAATTATAGATAAGGCGATCATAGGGGAGGGAAAAAGGGAGTCAGTTCAGTTCAGTTCAGTTCAGTCGCTCAGTCTTGTCCGACTCTTTGCGACCCCATGAATCACAGCACGCCATGCCTCCCTGTCCATCACCATCTCCCAGAGTTCACTCAAACTCACGTCCATCGAGTCGGTGATGCCATCCAGCCATCTCATCCTCTGTCGTCCCCTTCTCCTCCTGCCCCCAATCCCTCCCAGCATCAGGGTCTTTTCCAATGAGTCAACTCTTCACATGAGGTGGCCAAAGTACTGGAGTTTCAGCTTCAGCATCATTCCTTCCAAAGAACACCCAGGGCTGATCTCCTTTAGAATGGACTGGTTGGATCTCCTTGCAGTCCAAGGGACTCTCCTCATCTAAATCCTGGAAGACTAATCTGTATTAATAACCTAAGCTTCCCCTGCAGAGTGTGTCTCACTCGGCAAGTTTGCTGGGGCACTATATCACACGTACTGTACTTCTCATAAACTCCTTGTCTGCTCTGCAATCTTGGTCACTGTAATGAATTCTTTCTTCAAAGCAGATGAGGACCCTCACCTGCTGAAAACAATTCCACAGAATGTGAGAACAGCAGTCGGGAGCACGGACATCTCTTTAGGGCCCCTCCGCTCCCTCCTCCTCCCCATTGCTCCCTTTCCAGTGGCCTCTCAAATCGCAACTGCCCCTTGATTTGAGCCAGAAAGAGAGGCGACCCTGTGAGGACTGGGGGAAATGGGGCGGTTCAGTTGTGACTCCTCCTCTCTGCCTCTGCAGTGTGACTGGTCGCTGCATCTCTATACCAGCTCTCAGAACACATTTTTAAGAGCCCAGCATAAGATGTCCATGAAAGTGCTTCTTAAGCTTTGATGTGAATGGAAATCATTATAGAATCGAGCTAAAATACAGATTCTGACTCAGGCCTGGGAAAGAGGCCTCAGATTCTAGATTTCTAGCAAGATCCTAGATGACTTGATGAGGTGGGCTTCACACCACACTCTTGGGAAGGGCTCAGCCACAGGTTGTGTAATCACTTAGTAATTGCTTTTTAACAAGAGTTTAATCAGTACCTATAAAACTCCACTAAATGCAGGCTGGTGGCAGTCTTCTCTCCTGCCCCACGGCTCTTCTGATCCAGCCAGGGCTTCCCACTGGACACCTCCTGTGCTCCCTCGAAGCCAGGAGGCAGAAGGACTGAATGATGTCAGATTGTAGAGGGTTGAGAACATCTCTTGTTGGCAAAAGATCTGCTGCTTCTCTTATCCTCCGCCTTGTACAATAGTTCCTGGGAAATATCGAGTTCAGGAACTAAGATTCTGTAGAAATGGGTTATAGGATGGGCTGAGGGACAGAAAAAAGGGGAAAGGAAACAAGGATACTCAGAAGAAAGCCAGGAGGAACTCCTAAGTACGTTCCCAGGCTGATCCAGCATCAGACCGAGGACCCAACAGGGAATCAGGTGTGCTGTGAGTGTAAAACCTCAGTCCTCAAGAAAACTTTCCAAACAGGTCTTAACTGCTCCACTGTCCCCATAAAATTCCCCTCCCCTTCCTCTCACTGGCCCTCAATAACCCCCATGTCTGAGAAACATTTGCATCCCTTTGGTTCATTCTTTAGATTGTATATACTTGGCACACAGAGCCTAATCCTAATGGAATCTTTTTTTCCATAAGGACCAACCATCACAGACCTATCTCGGGTGGAAAGAGCTGGTAACGGTAACTGTGGAAAAATCTCAGATCTCTGGAGAAAAGTTTCCATAAAGTGATTCACTCAATCATGCAAATGAACGTCCATCTCCTCTAATGTGCCGGGCGCTGTGGACACAGCGCTGCCCTCAGGAGAAGACATGACACAGACTGCGGTATCTCCACTCCTTCGTGTGGGGAGGAACAAACAAGGCTTCTTCTTAGGAGACCAGAGAAGAGAAGACCGTTTCGAACCGTGGTTACAGGGAAGGCGGCCTCGGGCAGATGGCACTTAGCTGGTGAAAGCTAGGGAGAGGGTTTTCCAAGACTAAGTTACCCAGGTGAGAGGCCTGCTGTCTGTGGAGAAAGGAGAGGAACGGGACAGGGAGATGGGACATGAGGCCTGAGGCCTACCTGCGGGCTCAGTCACTTCAGTCATGTCCGGCTGCTTGGGACCCTATGCACTGTATCCCGCCAGGCTCCTCAGTCCATGGGATTCTCCAGGCAGGGATACTGGAATGGGTTGTCATTTCCTCCTTCAGAGGATCTTTCTGACCCCGGGATCAAACCCATCTGTCCTGCATCTCCTGCTTTGCAGGCAGATTTTCTTACTACCTAGACTATATTTGATGACTAACTGAGGATACAGAAGTGACAGAACCAAAACGGTTCAAGGTTGATTGGCCCCAACGTGCTTGGATCAGAGAATGGAGAGTCAGAAAATGAGGAGAGCAGTCAGGAGGCCTGCGTGTCAGTCCAGGTGGAAGGGCCTCAGCCGGGAAGAGGTTCTGGGAACAGAAAAGTGGTTTGGATGAGCTGTAGGGAAGCAAAACACCCCCGGATCCGGCGGCTGCATGTCAGATGTAATGGAGAGCAGCTGCGAACTTGAGTCTTTCTGGGAGAATGACCGTTTTGAACCATGAGTTCGGTCTTAGGGACATTGAGACATTTATGTGACTGTGCCCAGTAGGCAGTTAGAAAAACAAACCTGCATCTTGGAGAGCCACAGCCTCCTAGAAACACACACACTTGGGTTGCTCAGGCCAAGGTCCTTCTATAAGCAAGCAAACAACAGGAGAACCTCCAGTACCCCACCAGTGCCGCTCACTGGGGTCAGAGTGAGTCAGAAAGCTCGTGGAATGCTCGTGTCTGTAGAGGGAACAGGCTACTCTGCAGTAACAGATCCAGGGCCGAGCACTGCCCACAGTGGAGGTGCATGAGGAGCTGTGGGAACACAGCTCGCGGCGGGGAGGGCAGGCTCTTTTCTCTCAGGCCTGCATTTTCCTGGTGCTTACAACACCAGGCACGGGATGAAGCTCAGCTAAGTGCAGACTCACCCCAGGAGGTTCTGTCTGCCTTCTGTACGCAGAGCAGACAAACTACTCCAAGAAAGAAACAGAAGGAACAGTCCCAGAGGCAGGAATTCAAGATGCTGAGATGCCCCTGCAGTCAAAAACAAAACAATTTCAAGTGACAGCCATGCTTACCATTGTCAAATGCTACCAAAAAGTCAGAAAGGAGAACTGAGCAAAGGTGACCAAATTGGGGACTTAAAGGTCACCATGACCTTTGGTAGCAATTGCAGAAAGACAAAAACAAATACTGTATATTAACACATATCTGGAGGAGAAAATGGCAACCCCCTGCAGTATTCTTTTTTTTTTTTCCCCTGCAGTATTCTTGCCTGGAAAACCCATGGACAAAGGAGCCTGGTGGGCTACAGTTCATGGGGTTGCAAAGAGTTGGACATGGCTGTGCAACAACCCACATATTAATGCATATATGTGGAATCTTGGAGAAGGGAATGGCAACCCACTCCAGTATTCTTGCCTAGAAAATTCCATGGACAGAGCAGCCTGGAGGGCTACAGTCTATGGGGTCCTAAAGAGTTAGACTGGAGGAGGAAATGGCAACCCACTGCAGTATTCTTGCCCAGAGGATCCCATGGGCCGAGGAGTCTGGCGGGCTACAGTCTTTGGGGTCGCAAGAGTCGGACACGACTGAGTGACGTAGCACCGCACACGTGGAATCTAGAAAAGTGGTACAGATGAACCTATTTGCAGGGCAGGAATAGGAACACAGACATAGAAAAAGGAGTTGTGGACACAGTAGGGAAAGGAGAGGGCGAAATAGATAGCTGCTAGGAAACAGCTGTGTAGCTCAGGGAGCAGCTCAGCGTCTGTGACAACCTAGAGGGCGGCAGCGGGGTGGGACGCTCAGGATCAAGGGGAGGTATGCACACATAAAGCTGGTTCAGTTTGTTGCACAGCAGAAACTAACACAACATTGTAAAGCAATTATACTCCAATAATAAAATTGAAGAACCAAAATGTCAGTATTTTTTAAAATTATATATATGTGTGTGTACATGTGTATTTATATACATACATATGTATATATATATATATAGGAAAAGTCTTCTTTAAAAAGTCAATAAGGAGAGCTGAGCAGAGGCCAGTCCCAAATGGGGACTTAGAGGTCATAGTGACCTTTAGTAGCGATACCAGTTAAG
Source organism: Bos indicus x Bos taurus (assembly GCF_003369695.1). Lineage (NCBI taxonomy): Eukaryota > Metazoa > Chordata > Mammalia > Artiodactyla > Bovidae > Bos > Bos indicus x Bos taurus. The sequence goes on from NC_040092.1 coordinate 67,691,043, forward strand.
AAGCCTCCAAGAAAGTCATATTCTAAGGAATTAAGGAAGGTGGAGGAGGGACACTGAGTGTAGATGCCTTTTTGAAAAATTTTGGTAATAAAAGGGAACATGAGTGCTGGTAGTCAAGTGAGAGCAATGTAGGATTCCTCTTTCTTTTACAATAAGAGGGCCTGGGGCAGGTTGATATTCAGGGGAAGAAAGAACCGATGGGATGGGAATGTTCAAAGATGAAGGAGGTAATTAACATACTAGATTCAAGGATGGAAAACTCTCCTGGACCACCAGCCTCTGGGGGCCCTGCCCTGCCCACAGCCCTCAGTGGGGAAGTGGGGCCCCAGCCAGCATCCCTCTGGTTGGACCCCAGTCCTTCTGGAGCCGCCCTGCGGGGATCTGTGGTTTCTCTCTTCTGCTTTGTTTCCCTGGCAGTGAATCATTGGCCTGAAGCCTAGTTTCCTACTGGTATTAATTCTGCGTGTTCTCACCTGCAAATAAACTTCTGCCCAGACCCAAGATCTCAACAAACTGGTTTTTCTAGTCCTGGACACCAGAATCCCCTGATATCCAGTGACACCTCTTTAAGTGCTGACCACTCGTCCACCTTGATCTCTATGAGCTCCAGCTTTGTGAACGTGAACACCCAGGATTTGGGACTTGGTTTGGAAATTTTGCTAGTTGTCCTTCTCCCAAGAGACCTCACCTGGAAAAACACCCTTTTAACCCATAACTATCGAATAGCTTGCTTTATTGGCCCCAAATAGCCAGTGTTTGGCTTTCTCCAGTTTGGGCAGCCTGCTGTTGCTTGCCCTTCGGGGTTGAGACCAGGAAAAACTGCTCCGGGGCATGGGTGGGGTGGGGTGAGGGCTGGCACACCCCTCCCTCCAGGAAGTTTAAAGGAGGGGAGAGTTCAAGGAATTCCTGCGGGCCAGCCTGAGCTCCCCAAGCTCCCTAGTCAGCCATCAGCCTGTCTGTCCTCCCATTCAGCCTCTATAGCATCCACTTCCCTGTTTGCCAGAAAATGTTACGGAAACACCCGCAACATGCCAGGCTCCAGAAACAAGAGAAAAAACACTGAGAAAGCCTCAGGAAAGACTGAAACAGGCCCACGAGTGACTCAGAGACAGACACGCCTGAATCTCTCTGCTTTCGGCCAAAGAGAAAGGGGAAAACCTGTTTTATTTGCAATCTCAGCACTGGGGTTCCCTTAACCACTAAGACCTCAGGCCTCTCTCACCCCACAACCCTAGTCCTCCCATAGGAGGTGGAGGAAGCAAAGCCACCCCTGGGCATTGCTGGGCACAATGGCCAGCACAGGATGCCAGGCACTTAAACACTGCAAGCCTGGAGGTGAGGGTGAATGAATGCAGCCTGCCTGATCATTCTTGCTATTCATCACAGCAACAGGAACATAAGCATTTAAAAATTTTTTTATTTTGTATTGGAGTATAGCCAATAACAATATTGTGAAAGTTTCAGGTGAGTAGCGCAGTCATCCAGGCATGACATGACATGACTTCCATGACGTGACAATGAGCAGATTTCCCTGTGCTATACGTAGGTCCTCGTTGGGTATCCATTTTAAATATACCAGTGTGTACACGTTCATCCCAAACTCCTTAACTCTTCCTTCCCCCTGTCCTATACCCCTGGTAACCAGGTTTGTTCTCTAAGTCCATGAGTCTGTTTCTGTTTTGTAAATAAGGAGCATGATGAGTATTTTGAATGTTTGAAACTCAACTCAATCACCTGGCCCTGCTCCAGCAGAAGCCCCATCCCCAGCAGCATCTCAACCTTCTACTGTTTAGCAGTTAGAGAGCAGCAGAGGCCCCCACATCAGGGTCCCAATAAAACAACCATGAAGAACCATTTCCTTCGTAAACTGCTAAGAAAAAAATGAATTGAACATCCTTGAATACACAGTTTTGTACACATGCTTAATTATTTCTTTTCAACAATTCCTGCTGCCACTGCTGCTGCTGCTGCCGATAAGTCGCTTCAGTCATGTCTGACTCTGTGCGACCCCATAGACGGCAGCCCACCAAGGCTCCACCATCCCTGGGATTCTCCAGGCAAGAACACTAGAGTGTTGCCATTTCCTTCTCCAATGCATGAAAGTGAAAAGGGAAAGTGAAGTCTCTCAGTTGTGTCTGACTCCCCGTGACCCCATGGACTGCAGCCCACCAGGCTCCCCCGCCCATGGGATTTTCCAGGCAAGAGGTCAAAGGAAAAACTTACTTTTAAGACTTTTGATAACAACTTATATTCTACATATATGAAGGTATGACTTTTTAAAGGATGCTTACCAATGCCAGGTATTTTTTCTTAGCAATTTACTAAGGAAATGGTTCTTCATGATTGTTTTAATGTGCATTTCCTGGTGGCTCAGATGGTAAAGAATCCGCCTGCAGTGCAGGAGACCAGCGTTCCACCCCTGAGTTGGGAAGATCCCCTGGAGAAGGAAATGGCAACCACTCCAGTATTCTTGCCTGGAGAATCCCATGGACAGAGGAGCCTGGTGAGCTACTGTCCATGGGGTCACAAAGAGTTGGACAAGACTCAATGACTAACACTCAATTTCCTTGTTTACAAGTTTTATAGAAATTTTTTTCACAAAAGTTTTAGCTAGTTGATTTTTTCTTATAAATACCCATTTTGATTGTTAACAGATTCTTTTCTGTAAAGTATTCTCTTTTATTTTAATTGGAAGAGTTTTTTGTATATTAAGATTTTAAACCTTAGATCCTCTAAGTGTGGTGGAAATATCATTCAGGGTTGTCATTTGACTTTTAATGTCATTTACAGTGGTTTTAAAAATATATAGACATGTTTAGTTTTTACTGTGTCCAATTCACTGATTTTTCCCCTTATGTTGTGTCTTTAACATCATGTTTAGAAACCATTTCTCTACCTCAAGAGATTAATGTTCACTTATATTTTCTTGCAGTTCTTTCTGAACAATAAAATTTAATGGCTTTATTATCCAGTAAGGAAAACTGAAGAGAATCAGAACGACTCTCCAATGACTTGATTGAGTACCCAGCTCAATAGCTACTTTGCTGTCATTTAAAAGATGTCCCTCTTGGGAAAGGACATGATTCCATGGCATTTTGTGAGCCTCCTGGGAGCTGCCTCGCATTCTGACTCCGGAAATTTCCCCCCATCCCCCGAGTCTTCATTTCCCGTCTCAGAGGCTACCCGCTTGCGTCAAGCTGATTTCTCTGCTGCTGTTGATGGAAGCCATGGGTTTTCCATCTGTGTGCGCTTGGGCCACTCATCTTCCTCTCCAGTCTCCTCCAAAGAATATGTTTAGGAAAAATAAACACCTACGGCTCCCAAAGACACTGAAAATTGGTCCAAGGACTGCAACATTTCCTTTCTTAAAAAAGAAGAAGAAGATCATCGCCTTTGTAGACCCTCACTAAATCTTCTTCCTGCAGAACAGCCCACCCAGGGGACCGCCTTTTTCTGGCTCTGATCCTCAGTAAACTTGTTTTCCAGGCTGTCGTGGGTGTTCTTGTGGAGTGACAGAAGACTCGGGTATTCAGCAGCACCATCTCAGCAGCCACCGGAAGTGGGAAAAGATCATCCAAGTGCACGATCATCACACACTGAGGCACAGAGTGTCCGTCGAAATGAACTTTGCCAGGTGGGGAAATGCGTAAGCAAGAAGCTGACAGTCAACGAGACATTCAAGCGAATGGACCACTTGTGAGTGAAGAGCCAGTGAATTCCCGAACCTTGTAATATTTCTCCCTCCTTATTGTGAACAAAAATGAAGAAAAATATTTTCTCTGCATGATTTATCTTCATCCCCTCATTTCACCATCTCTTCCCGCTTGTATTACAATTATTACAGTTACTGCCCCTGTACTTTTCCTCTTGTATTACAATGACTAAAGAAAAGTGTTTTCCCTGCATCATTTATCTGCATCCTGACTTCACCATCTTTTCACCCTCTGTTACAGTTACTGCCAGGGTCTCTCAAGAGTCCTCCCAGAGAACTACAAGCACGAAGGTAGAAAGGAGAGGCACCCCGGCTGAGACAGGGATGGAGCGACTCTGTTCAACCCGACCGGGTTCTTAGGAAACAGCCTCATGGAGCTAATCCAGGTTTTTGCCCTGCCCTCCTGCACCTTCCTGGGGTGCAGGAGGGCAGGGTGTCTGCAGTCCCTGCCGTGGGAACTAGCAGTGCGTCTGAAGCTGGCAGCAGCCTGCTCCTTCTTCTGAAACAGAAGAGCTTCAAACGGAGGAGAGAAATAAATGCCTGTGAAATACCAGCTTTCAGTCATGTTCCCTTTCTTCTCTCAGAAACAGACTTAAGCAGTCTTTACCAAGGAGTGCAGGACCGCTGCGGGCAAAAGCACGCTGCACAGAGATGAAAAATCCTGAGAATCCCAGCACAGCACACTACCACACTAAACCCAACCATCAGCAGCTTGCTTTGTCTAAATACGCTTTCCTTTTTAGAGTTACTTTCAGATTTACAGAATTATTGTGAAGAGAGAGTTCCTGTATACCCAGTTTCTCCTATTATTAACATCTGACATTCATATGGCACATTTCTTACAGTTAAAGAACCAAATATTGACACATTATTATTAAAGCCATACATTACTGAGGTTTCTTGGTTTTTATTTAATATCTTTTTTCTGTTCCGGGTTCCTATCCAGGACTTCTCCCCTGCATTGCATGCATTTGTCATGTCTCTTTGGGCTCCTCTTGGCTGTGGGTTTCTCAGACTTGACTTGTTTTGAGCGCCTTGACAATTATGAGAGCTGGTCAGGTATTTTGTAAAATGGCCTTCAGTTTGGGTTTGCCTGATGCTACTCTCGAGATTAGACTGAGTTACTCCATTTTTAGGAGGAAGATGACAGAGGCCAGGGCTCGTGCTCGTCACGTCCTGTCAGGAGCACATACTATCAACAGCTTCCCCACTGTTGGCATTATCCTTGATCATCTGGCTTGAGGTGGTATGGGGCAGGCTTCTCCACTGCACAGTTGCTCTTTTTCTTGCCCTTTCCATTGACTTCCCTGGGGGTCCGATGGTAAAGACTCTGTGTTTCCAATGTAGGGGGCATGCGTTCGATCCCTGGTCAGGGAACTAAAATTGTAGCGTGGCCAAAAAAAAAGGAAGAAAGCTATTATGCTGAGGCCACACTTAAGGAGTGGGGAGTTGTGCCCTGCCTTCTTGAGGACGGGTTGTCCACATTAGTGATTTGGAGTTCTTCTCTTCTTCCACATTTATTTATTTTATTTATATAACTATTGATAATATTATCATATTATAATATATTTAAGTTCTAAGTTATATACATTATAATTATAGTATAACTTTAGGTTATACTTCAATATGACTTTAACCAACAGTTTTTTTTTACGTTTTATTACAAAATATTTTGAATATATATACAAAATTTTTTTAAAAATAGTAAAATGAGCCCTCACATACCAGTCACCCAGCCCCAATACCCATTAAACAATGGCAATTCTACCCCCCAAATATCCTTAAGTATTTCTTTACGTATCCTTAATAGACAAGGATGTTTTAATAAATAACTATGATACAATGAGCACAGCTAAAACAATTAATAAATCCTGAAAAGCAAATAGTCAAAATTCAAATTTTACATTGTTTCATAATTGTAAATTTTCTAGTTTTTCTTGTAAATCAAGATCTGAATCAGATCCACACATTGTGATTAATGTGTGCCCATTAAGTCTTAAGAAATCTATAAATTCCCTTTTTATCTCTCTTTTTTTTTAAGTTTTGCAATTTATTTGACTAAGGGAATAACTGTACATCCTGAGAGTTTTCCACACTGGTTAAGCTGGTGATATGACTCAGGTGTAGTTAGCGATTCCTCCAGTCTCTGTAGTTCCTGTAAAGCGGTAGCTGATGTAAAGCCGCTGCTGGTTTTCAAAGCTTCATCAATCTTCAGTGCATAATGAGACAGAAGTCATCTGTTCCTGTTAGTGAGGCCAAGGACACAGAAACTGGTCTGGGCAGGGTCACCGCTGAGCCCTGAACCAGCGTTGCCTTCAGGTGGGCGTGTGCCGCGAGCCTTCAGAACACCATCCTCGCCTGGAGCCCCTGCAGGATGCCCGCTGGCGGGCTGTGGAAGTGGAAGCATGCCACCTTGGCATGAACTGCGACAGAATCCCCAGGGAATCCAGGTTCAAAGTGGTCTGTACAGACCTCAACCTCCTGCTTCCATTAATTTTTAAACGTTTCTGAGGTTCTTAAGAGGCAGCTGCTGGTATGCTGTTTCTTCTTAAAAATTATTTAGTTTTTAATTGAAGGATAATTGCTTTACAGAATTTTGTTGTTTTCTGTCAAATCTCAACATGAATCAGCCATAGGTATACGTATGTCCCCTCACTCTTGAACCTCCCTCCCGTGTCCCTCCCCATGCCACCCCTCTAGGTTGATACAGAGCCCCTGTTTGAGTTTCCTGAGACGTACAGCAAATTCCCATTGGCTATCTATTTTACATATGGTAGTGTAAGTTTCCATGTTACTCTCTCCATACCTCCCACCCTCTCTTCCCTTCTCCCTGTGTTTGTAAGTCTGTTCTCTATGTCTGTTTCACCATAGCTGCCCTGCAAATAAATTCTTCGGCACCATCTTTCTAGATTCCGTACATATGTGTTAGTATACGATATTTATTTTTCTCTTTCTGACTTACTTTACTCTGTATAATAGGCTTTAGTTTCATCCACCTCATTAGAATTGTCTCAAATGCGCTCCTTTTTGTGGCTGAGTAATATTCAAATTAACTATTTAAATTCCTGTGTTCTGTGATCAGAAAGAGCTACTTAATAGGTGTGAAGTCTAGGTTTTGAAGAGGTTGGGGGTCCCTTGTTCAAAAGTAATAAGATTTTCAAGATGGCAACAGTATAGCTTTAAACCAAGTGCTGGACCCTTCTGAATGTAGGACCTGTGTGACTCCAGGATCCAGGAAGCCCTTCCTGCCTGAGATAGATAATCCTTAGGAGGTAGATGGGGAGATGAGTACTCTTAGCATCTCCATCCCTTATACAGGCTAAAGAAAAGGCAGCTCTGCAGACAGGCCACTTCCAGCCAGAGCTCTCCAAGTTCTTTGTGGCACCCCTAGGACACCAAGACATACCATCCTCCAGGGCAAAACCCTTGTGATCTGACTCAGGGACACATCAGCAAAAGCATTGGCTCTGCATCCAGGCAGGATGGGAAGAGTTTTGGGGCAGGTTATGTAGCAGGCAAGAGCAAAACAGGACTCCACGTTAGATCTGTTTCTTTGACTTTAACCTTTGCTTTTCATTACTTTTGTTATTATAATCATACATCATGGCCTGCCTTGGAAAGAAGAAATTAACACAACCCCTCCCCCATGCTGGCCAAGCCAGACAAAACTAACGGCCTTTTTACTTTACTTCCTCACCTCTTCTCCCTTTCTGTCCTATAAAAGAAACTGGCATCCAGACCAATAAGATGGCTTTGGGGGACCCTAGTTCATAATCTTCTCTGTCTGCTGGCTTTCCAAATAAAGTCATTATTCTTTGTCTCCCAATTTATTGGCCTGTTGTGTGGTAAGCAGAGGAACTTGGCCTCAGTAACAGTTACACTTATTGGCACCAGGGAATTCAGATTCCAAGAGCCCTAGCTTTAGTGTTGTGATTATGTGGGAAATGTCTCTTATTGTTGAGATAAATGCTTAAGTATTTTGGAGTGAAGCATTAAAATGCTTGCAACTAATTTTCAGGAGATTCAGGATATATCAGATTAGCCAAAAACTTCACCTGGGGTTTCCATAATACGGAAAAACCCAAATACATATGCTACATACATAAGATACACATAGTAGGAAGGGAAGGCCTCTCTAAGAGTATGTCAATTGGAAATCTGGGCAAAGAACATTCCAGAACAGAGAACCACAGGAGCAAGCCTTGAGCCAGGGTGTGGTAGCCAGGCAACCAGCGTGGCAGAACTAAAAGCTTAAATTGAGGGTTTCAAAACCGAACTAATACCCCTCACAGATCCCACTGTATTCCATCACAGCATTTGTCACCGTAGGAACTCATCCTGCTCCACCGTCTGTTTGTTTCCCCTTCCCCAACTCGGCTAGAAGGGGAGGCTACTGGAGAAGGAAACTTGTGTTCCTTACACTCCCTGTCCCACCTGGTGCCAGCACCCTGAAACAGGGCTGCAGCTGGAGGAACTCAGGATTTGTCAGCTGGGTGACAGTGGATGAAGAAGTGGTCAAAATGAGCGTTTAACTCAAGAACGGCCCTGGGGCCCGTTTCTCTTGTCCTCCCAGCACTGCTGGGAAGAAGGGAATCAGTGATGCCAATCACATTGACCCATCAGGGCTGCTGCAGCGTCTCTGGAGTATGAGACGTTTCAAAGGAAGCCAAGGAGAGGAAAGTGCTTTTGCTTGAACGGCCAACATCTGTGGCAGAGACGGTTGGGATGGGCGGAAAGGCTGGTGAATGGGGCGCTTTCCTGCTGCTCAAATCATTCCACATAAACAGAGTTTGGGTCCCTCCCTTCCTTTCCTTTCGTGGACCCTCCTAAAATGCGGAGGGTGGAGGAGTCACCACGCTGTATTTCATCTTTGCTCAGCAGCCCTCTCATATCAGAAACAGGAATTCAAAGGCCCCAGGAATAAAATACCGTGACACCCCCTCACCAGGCTCCCCAGGGCGCTTCACAACCTGTTTGAATTAATCTCCTGATTAGGCATAAACCACAGACAGAGGTGACTACTAGAATTTCTCAATCCGGAAAGACACAGGAGCAGGTCGATTTAAAGGGAGATTCACATTGACCTGCTTAGAATGACCTGGCAGAATTACAGTGGAATCCAGGGCCACATTTTCAAAATAATTTTTAGCAGACGGGCCTAGTCTGGTGCCAAGAAAAAGAAAACAACTGTCTGGAAGATCAAATAAAATGATAATTCCGGACCTTGAGAAGCAGAATTGGGTACACACCATAGAGCTCAGCACTCTTGTTGAACATGTTTTAACAACAGCGGGTTTCTTAAAAACAGCCCCACATGTAGTATTGAGCAACCTGTGAGGTTGCTTCCCTGCCTTGTGAAAATGTGTGCATTTATTCACTCTAAAACACCCTGAGCTTGTCAAATATTAAAAAGTAAAAATAGGACTTGTCATGTCAGACAGGATTTATGAACCAAATATGACTTGTACATCAGAGAGTAAACAGAAAAAGCATCGGAAGAGCTAGGAGTTTGAAAATCTGAAGTCTCTCCCCCCATCATTTCCCAAAGCCAAGCAAGCAAAATAAAAATTATGCCAGATGATTCCAGTGTTTGTTTCTGTTGGTGAGTTTAAAATCTTTTTAGGGAACAGTCCATCTGTTTAGACAAAAGAGCATCAGGCCCTTAGGCTTGACACAGGTCAAACTTCTTAAGAGACTTGGCCCTTTGCCTCAAATAAAAGCTAGACACGCCAAGTCCATATCAGAAATAAAAGTGATTCCCTTCCAGAAATTAGTTCAGCCATTTGGCAAATGAATAGGTAAGTGTCTTGTTGGCAGACAGATAAAAGAGGCCTGAAAGTTTCTGTAGCTTCTCTCACAGTCAAAGAATAGAACGCTGGTGAAATGAACCAGCCCATTATGGACTAGAAACATTGGAATTAAGTATTGTACTGCAGCAGAGCTTGCATCACACAAATAACTAATCTAACCAATCATTCATCTAACAATAATTAGACATTTGCTTAAGAATTGTCGTCTAAATCTTCATCGTACGTCATCATAAGTTTTAAGAACAAACTTAAAAACTACCAGCAGGGTCAAGCAAATCCCTCCAGATGGTAAGCAATTCAAAGATAACCTAGGAAATAAATGTAAGGAAAGGCCAAGCTCATTGTCTTATTTTTCTTTGGGTCTTTACTTCTGCTTCTTTTGCTTTCATGCTGAGACAAGTCCTTTCTTAACAGCATCCAGCTAATGTCTTACAAACTAAACCAGTAAGAACTGATACGGGGAAACATGCTATTGAGATATTCTCCAAAACACATTGTTTAAATAATAAGTGTTTTTTAAAATAGTTTGAAATCTGAAACTATTTTCTGCAACCTACGTCTAAATATTAGCGAACTTTTTAAAAGACCAACATTTCATGAATTCATCTGGTGAAAAATGTCTGTTACATATGCATGTGTTAGTCACTTAATCATTCTCTTTGCAGCCCTATGGACTGTAGCCCACTAGGCTCCTCTGTTGGTGGAATTCACCAGTCAAGAATGCTAGAGTGGGGATTCCCTCCTCCAGGGGATCTTTCTGACCCAGGGATCAAATCCAGGTCTCCTGCATTGCAGGCAGATTCTTAACCATCTGAGCCACCAGGGAAGCTTGCTATATATGTTGTAACCAAAACAGCTTTACTTTTTAAATCTCAGTTTCTTTATTCATATAAATGAAGTCCTTATTTCTATCTTATGATTGCTGCTAGAGAGGAAAACAATTATATACTAAGATTCTCAGCAAAGAGGGCTGATTATATGATCATGTATGCAGCTTTTGTCTCTCTTGCCTATAATGATATACAACATCATCCTCTACTTCCTGAGACTCAGTGTGTGCGTAGAAATGCAATTAAGGCCTTGGTGCACACAGAGATGGCTCAGATGTAGATCATTTTGCTCGAGGTGTATAGGACAAGGGACACACAGAGTTAATTGAAGGATTGAATTCTAGTCCTAGGTCTTCCACCCACTACCTGACTCTTGGCAAATCAACCTCTGGAGGTTTCATTTTCTTTATCTGTACTAAGAGGAAGAAACTAGATCAGAGTTTCCAAACCTGGGGTCTATGGCCCACCCCCCAGGTGTCTGAGGATAATATTCAGGGTTGTTAAACTTGTGCAGGGGAAAAAATGCATTATATGTCCACTGAAAATGAACTGAAAATGACTGAAAATGAACATTTCCTCCCATTGTGAATGCAGGTAACAAGCCACGGTAGTGTTAGCTACGTATCAGTTGTGCTTTGTCACCAGCAGAAACCACAGATATCTTATTTGGCAATTGTTGCAGATATCTTGAAAAATTGCTTAGGCCCATTATTACTTTGAAATTATGGTAGTTATTAGACCAGCTGCTAGAGGTTTTTAAACTATCATCTTAATAAAAAGCATATATAAATATTACTATATTACAATTTCATTTTTAAAATATGTAGAAAACTCCACCTCATATCCATTAGGATGGTTGCTAGTCTTTAGAAAAAAATAACAAGTGTTGGTAAGACGGTAGAGAAAGTGGACACGTACGCACTGTTGGTGGAAATGTAACACTAACAAGGCGCAGACACTATGAAAAGCAGTATTTCAGGGCCTCAAAAAATTAAACTTAGAATTGCCATATGATCCAGCAATTCCACTTTTTTTGAGTAGATGGCCAAAAGAAAGAAAGAGCTCAAACAGTTATTTGTAAACCCATATTCATAGAAGTGTGATGCACAACAGCCAAGAAATGGAACTCAAATGTCCATCAATGGATGAATGAATAAATAAAGTATGGACTTTATTTATTGAATAAATCAATGGATGAATGAATAAATAAAGTATGGACTATGCTTACAACAGAATATTATTTGGCTATAAAAAGGAAGGAAATTCTGACACATGCTACAACATGGATGAACACTGAAGACATAATACAAAATGACGGAAGCCAGTCACAAGAGGGCAATACTTTTGATTCCCATTTTTTGAGGCACCTAAGAGGATGTGAGTCTGGGTGAACTCCGGGAGTTGGTGATGGACAGGGAGGCCTGGCGTGCTGCGATTCATGGGGTCGCAAAGAGTCGGACACGACTGAGAGACTGATCTGATCTGATCTGAAGAGCAGTCAAATATATAGAAACAGGAAGTAGAAGGGTGACTGTTGCTTGGGGCGGGGTTGGGTTGGATGGACAGCAGAGTGTTTGTTTCATCGGCGCAGAGTCTCAGTTTGGAAGATGAAAAGAATTCTAGAGATGGATGGTGGTGATGTTTGCACAACAGTGTGAATGTACTTAATGTCACCGAATAGAACATTCTATTAATAAAACGGTTAAAATGGTGAATTTCATGTGTATTTTATCTCAATTAAAAAAATAGTACTATATTGATAACTATATTTCAATGTGGTTGACATTTCTGGAATCTTATGCATTTTATTTTATGCATTTAAAAATATTGTCCTGAAAGGGGCCAGTGGGCTTCACAAGAATGCCAAAGGGATCCATGACAGAAAAGGACTAAAAACTCCTTAAAAGTCTCCAAAGTGGTTGTCAGTTTGGAAACTCTAGAATTCTCTGAAATGGAAAAGGGAGCAAGGGAAAAAATCAGCTGTTTTATCAAATGAAAGAATGCAGCCCTACAAATATGGAAATCTTCACTATAAAGTATTTTTTCCTAATAAAAATTTTAAGCTGGATTCAGAAATCTTTAAAATGTTTTCCAAGTCCCAAAAAAGAACAATCACATTATAAGCTGCCCTTTTCAAAATGATCACCTTGGGCGTCTTGTCAGGTGCTCTATGAATGATTTTAATTATCAATTAGAACTAATCAAGCCAGATTTCTTTTTAGCATCTATCAAGATACTGTAGCAGGCTAAGGACTTTTATATCATTTTGCATGTAGAAAAAAAAAGGGAAAAAATCTCCTTTCCTTTTTTTAAAATCTTGACTTCAAACAGGAAGAGGACAGTAATTCAAATCTTTAAGGCAGTTTATCTGCTCATCCACTCTGATGCCACTGCTGTGGGAGCTGGCCCTCCCCTTGTTGGGCTCAACTGGTCCCACTGCAAAAAGCAGGATAGTCTGGGCAAAGGTCAAAAGGCATTTCCTTCCGAAGAAGCAAAGGCCACTCTATCAGTTCTATTTCTCTTACCCGGTCCCCAAGGTTTTCTCCAATTACTGAAGGTCATTTTCAGTTGTAAATGACTTTTATATAAATGCTAAATAGGGTGTCCTTTGCGCAGAGGTCTGTCCTGCACAATGTCTTCATGTTCCTTATCTCAGTCGTCCTGATTTTGTCCCCCAGGGGACGCTGGCCACAAGTGTCTTTGATCATCTGGACTTGGGGCGGGGGAAGTACTCACATTTAGTGGCGAGCTGGGGCCAAGAACGCTGCTACCCCATGCGGCAATGCACAGGACAGCCCCTTACCCCCAAGAAAAAGTTGTCCCGCTCCAAGTGCTGTTCTTGTTATTCAGCCGCTAAGTCACATCTGACTCTTTCCAACCTCATGAACTGTAGCACGCCAGGCTTCCCTGTCCTTCATTGTCTCCCAGAGTTTGCTCAAACTCATGTCCCTTGAGTCAGTGATGCTACCCAATCATCTCATCCTCTGTGGTCCTCTTTTCCTCCTGCCCTCAATCTTTCCCAGCACCAGGGTCTTTTCCAAAGAATCGCAAAGTATTGGTGCTTCAGCTTCAGCATCAGTTTTTCTAATGAATAATCAGGGTTGATTTCCTTTAGGACTGACTAACTCAAAGTGTCCATAATGTTAAAATTGAGAAACCCTACTTTATCTGATTTTGTCCTAAAGCAAATTAGTCTCAGATGTCTCTTGGGAGCCATCTTGGGAGAGAGGCAGTGGCCAAGGAAGGAGAGCAGAAAGTCATACTGAGCACTTTAGGCTTTACTTACAAACACCTGTCATACTGACTGCAATCATGTATCAAATGAAGAAACAGGCTCTGAACAAGCCACTTGGTTGGAGCTGTAATGTGACGTGTGTAGAATGAACTCGGGCCAGGCTCACCCCAAAGCCTATGAGTTCTCTATTATTTGTGATCTAAGTACTGAAAATTCAACTGGAGTGTAATAGAATGAAATCTCAAAAACCCAGGTCCCTAGTCTTTATTAAACCCTTATCATCTTAAAGACAGAGACCTAGGATCTCATACGAGACCCCATGCCATCTAGCCTAAACTTCTGTTGCTAAAGCAGCTTACCAAAGAAGTATTAGATTGTCTGAGTGGGGCAGAAATGAACTGAGGAGGAAAAAAATGAATCTATATGAAGCTACTAAATAGTGCTTCATGTTGCTAAGTAGCCCAACATATTATAGCACAATGTATTGAACTCAAATAATAGCACAGTGTATGACAAGAGTTGAATTATTTGGCATCAGCAGTGTGTGTGATGGGAGCTGAGAAGGGGCGCCTCCCGCGTGTGTGGGTATAGACAGGATGGTTTCATGAAGGAACGCTTTCAGAGAGCACAGGCTTTGAAGACAGAGTCAAATTCGGGACAGTTAGGTAATTTCCTTAGTGGCTCAGACACTAAAGAACCTGCCTGCAATGCAGGAGATGCAGGAGACTTGGGTCTGATCCCTGGGTTGAGAAGATCCCCTGGAGAAGGGGATGGCAACCCACTCCAGTATTCCTGCCTGGAGAATCCCATGGACAGAGGAGCCTGGCGGGCTACAGCCCATTGAGTCGCAGAGTCAGACATGACTGAGTGACTAACATACACACACACAAGGCAACTAGTCATTGTGATGAGTAGGAGGTGCTTTGGCACCAGATTCCCTAGGTTTAGGTCCTTCTTCTATCACTTAATAAGTGGTGTGACCTTGGGCAAAGTACCGAAACTTTTGGTGTTTGTTTTTTCTTGTGTAGAATCCAACTACTACATTTAGATTGCTAAGAGAATTAAGTAAGATGATGCATGTAAAGGCTTAGCATTGTGCTCACCCCATGCTCGCTGACTGTTAGCTAAAAAAAAAAAAAGATAGGGTGTGTGTGTCTGTGTGCACACGCGTGTGCATGCACCATGCCAATTATTTGAAGTTCTTATTTGAAAGCAACAAAAGTCAAGATAACCTAAGCAGGAACTAATTTTGCTAGAAGGCTACAAGGTCACTTCAAGAATTGACAGAAGGCAGGAAACCTGGATCAAGAAGCCAAGGGCAGCTGAGTCACTGAAATTACAGCCCCGATGGTGAGGTGACGGTCCTGCCTCCCACCATGGCTTACACCGGAGGGGGTCCCTCAAGGAGGAAGGGCACGAGCAAGTGGGGTAGCTCCTCAATTAGCAAATATCTACTAAGGTGGGTGTTGTGTTTGGGGGAAATAGAATAGATTCTAGGGGTTTGATGATGAGGGGCAACAGAAGGAAAGCCTCAAATATTGAATGGGCACAGGGTCGGGGGTGCAACAGAATCTTCCATGGGTGCCTGTAAGAGCAAGGAGAAGGAAAGGGGGTGTCACTGGAGGGAACTCAACTTCGCCAGCAGGTGAAGGAGAATGGAGTCTTAGCTCTGACCGGCCAGACCGAGCAAGCAGAGGGACCTGCCACAAACTCAGAACTTCTTTTAAGGATCCTGTTCGGTCTTTAAAGTTGCTGTGAATTTAACCTTCTTGTTCCTAATAGGTTGGTTTTAATATATAATATGATTTACCTAAATTTAACTACACTAAACTTTTTAATGTTTTCCTCCCAAATCCCCAGGTAAAATGAATGTTTACAGGGAAATACATTTTATCCATGTGTCTTCATACATCCCCACCTAACCTGGCCTTTACTCTCCTGGGGGATACCCACAGTTTCAAGCATTCCTTCATCAAACATTGATTAAGGCCTGCCTATGAGCCAGATACTAAGGAAACAGACATGAGTAGTAACCAGCGAGGCCCCTTCCCATATGGAATGATGGTCTAGGTCAGGCTCTGATCTAAGAAGCACGAATCCTAGAGGGCTATGAATAAATACAGCTGGAGAAATATGGTTGGGGCAGACCACAGAGTTGATCTCAGTTCAAAAAACACTGATCCTTAAATAGAAAAAACAAGTTTACACCAAACAGGAGTGGCAGACAGGGAGAGGAGAAAATTAGACTCAGAATGTGGGCAGAATTATCTAGAAAGACTTGTGAATGGTGCAATTCCTGATAGAAATCTCTATAAGCAAGAGAGATGGCATGAAGGAGGCAGAAAGATTCTGCAGGGAAGGAGCTCTTGGCCTTGGTTTTGAAGAAGCTGTCCAGACAGACAAGGAGGGAAGGGCCTTGCAGGTGAGGAAGACTGGCCTAGTGACCCAGCTTGGGGTTTTGGGGTGTTTTAAGCGTGAGGGGAAAAGTGGAGAGGAGACCAGGGACCAGACAGTGGTCTCTTTGTCTGTTTGTCAAATAAACGCTGAGGTTTAATCTAAAAGCAGTGGGGAGTCACCGAAAAGTTTTACAACAGGGGAATGAAACGATCAAATTTGTTTTCAAGAGACATAACTATGGAAGCATGGGGGGGTCTAAAGCAGGCCAAGCCGGGGACTGGAAGACAGCTTTTGAGAGCAGTGAGACAGTCTAGGCAAGAGCTAGTAAGAGCCCGAGACGGTGAGGCTGGAGAGGAGGGGATGGATCCAGCAGTGATGAAGACGGTGATGATAGTTATAGTGGTAAAAATACTGGTTAAGGTGAAGAAAACTATTACCATAGTCCAGGCACGGTTCTAAGGCCATTCAGTGAATTATTTCATTTTACGAATTCACTCAATAAATATTTATTGAACACCTACTATCTGCCAGATTCAGAGCCAGGCAGTAGGACGCAGCGATGAAAAAAATCAATAAAAAATCCTTGTCTTTACAGAGCTTACATTCTACCAAGGGAAACAGGGTGATCAGCAAGACAATAAATAAAATTTAGTAACTTTTTAGATAATGCTAAGAACTAAGGAGAAAAATCTAATGAAGGAAAGGGAAATAAAGTATTGTGAGGGTATAAAGATTTTTGAGAGCAGAGCAGGGCAAGGCCTCAATAGAAGAGGAGATTTGAATGGACTTGAAGAAATGAGGAAACCAGGCACAGAGATGTCTAGGGGAAGGGGACCGTATGCAGAGCAGACAGAATGTGTGAAACAGAGGCAGGAGCGTCCATGGTCAGTTCCAGAAACAGCAGGAGGGTCGGTTGTTCTTAGTCAACAAGGAGAAGAGGAACTGGAGACATGCTGAACGCACTGATGGAATCCCAATTTTGCTGAGACTTTGAAAGTCATGATAAGGACTTCGGCTTTTACTCTGAGTGAGTTGGGAACTGGAGCACCTGGAGCAGGAGAGTGACATGGTGGGGACTTCAATTTTAAAAGGGTCACTCAGGCTGACTTTTGAGACTAGATTGCAGGGATCAGCGCAGACTCCGAGAAACCAATGTGGTGCTGCCATGCAAGAGAGAAACGATGGCAGCTCAGAACAAAATAGTTGTAACAGGGATGGCGAAAAGTGATCTGTTTCTGATTAGAGTTTGAAGGTTGACTCAACAAACTTTGCTGATGAGTCAGATACTCTGTGTAAAAGAGAGAGAGAAAGAGAAAGAGAAGAGAGAGAAGACAGGAACCAAGGATGTCTAAGGATTTTGGCTGAGCAGCTGGGAAAAAATGGAATGACCTTTAGGGGGACAGTGGCAGGGAGGTGGATCAGCACTTCTGTTTGGGACCTGATAAATTAGCAAAGTCAAGTTAGCATCTGGATGTACTGGCCTGGACGTCAGGGGCGTGGTCTGTGCTGGAGATAAAAATTTAAGAATGATCAGCATATAGGGGATGTTTAAAGCTCGAAGACATCAACCAGGGAGTAAATAAATAGGGAAAAAAAAAACAGGTTCAAGGACTAAGCCTTCTGACAATTAGAGGCTGAGGAGTTGAGGAAGAAAAAGAAACTCTTATAGCAGATGAAGATGGAGCAGCCAGAAAGCTGGAAGGAGAATAAGGATGTGTGTTGTCCCGGAAGCCAAGTGAAGAAAATGTTTCAAGGAGGAAGGTGTCAGAAAGATCACCTGTGTGTAACTTGAAACCGCTGAGACTTCAGACAGGGGTAACACTGGAGACACGGAAGGTTCTCAAAATAATAAAAAAAAAAAACCAAGAATGCCTGGAGACTCAGTATTCTATCTGAGGACAAGATCAGGGTTGAAGCAGAAGGAGGAGGCCTGCCCCACCTCCAGCCCCCGCAGAGGGCACAGGGGAAGTAGTATTCCCAAAGGATGAGCCACGGTTCAGTGAGGGAGGGCAGGGACCACTCAGGAGGGGTGCAGGATGAAGGATTTTGCTGATGATTGACCCAGGTTCCAAAACAATAAAGTCTGTCACTGTTTCCACTGTTTCCCCATCTATTTCCCATGAAGTGATGGGACCAGATGCCATGATCTTCGTTTTCTGAATGTTGAGCTTTAAGCCAACTTTTTCACTCTCCTCTTTCACTTTCATCAAGAGGCTTTTTAGTTCCTCTTCACTTTCTGCCATAAGGGTGGTGTCATCTGCATATCTGAGGTGATTGATATTTCTCCCGGCAATCTTGATTCCAGCTTGTGCTCCTTCCAGCCCAGAGTTTCTCATGATGTACTCTGCATAGAAGTTAAATAAGCAGGGTGACAATATACAGCCTTGACGTACTCCTTTTCCTATTTGGAACCAGTCTGTTGTTCCATGTCCAGTTCTAACTGTTGCTTCTTGACCTGCATACAGATTTCTCAGGAGGCAAGGTCAGGTGGTCTGGTGTAGCACTTTAGCTAAGACAGTGAAATTGGGAGTGAGGAGGGGTGGGGTAAAGGCTCTGAGGTCATGCTGAGGGTTCTGGAGACTGAGGATGGTGACGGGGCAGCCCTTCCCCACTGGTTGTTGCTGCTCCCGTGATTCCCTCTCCAGACCTGCAGCCCAACATCTAGGATGCTGCCTATATGGAGAACGAAAAGGCAACCCACTGCAGTATTCTTGCCTGGGAAATCCCACTTCATGGCAAATAGATGGGGAATCAATGGAAACAGTAACAGACTTTATCTTTTGGGGCTCCAAAATCACTGCAGATGGTGATTGCAGCCATGAAATTAAAAGACGCTTGCTTGCTCCTTGGAAGACAAGCTATGACCAACCTAGACAGCATATTAAAAAGCAGAGACATTACTTTGCCAACAAAGGTCTGTCTAGTCAAAGTTATGGTTTTTCCAGTAGTCATGTATGGATGTGAGAGTTGGACTATAAAGAAAGCTGAGCACCAAATAATTGGTGCTTTTGAACTGTGGTGTTGGAGAAGATTCTTGAGAGTCCCTTGGATAGCAAGGAGGTCCAACCAGTCCATCCTAAAGGAGATCAGTCTTGAATATTCACTGGAAGTACTGATGCTGAAGCTGAAATTCCAATACTTTGGCCACCTGATGTGAAGAACTGACTCATTGGAAAAGACCCTGATGCTGGAAAGATTGCAGGCAGGAGGAGAAGGGATGAGATGGTTGGATGGCATCACCGACTCAATAGACATGAGTTTGAGTAAACTCTGGGAGTTGGTGATGGACAGGGAGGCCTGGTGTGCTGCAGTCCATGGGGTCACAAAGAGTTGGACACGACTGAGCGACTGAACTGACTGGCTGACTGACCCAGGTTCCAGAGGACAGGTGAAAGTGTCTCAGGAGATGCAGAGGGGGCCAGATGAGGTCAGAGAAGGGATGGGGATTAGACTGCCAGATTTGAAAGATGGCCTGTGAGTCCTGGGTCTTGTGGGGATGGACATCAGCGGGATAAGGCGCATGACAGGGTTAGTCCTGGTGGTCACCAGCAAATAGCAAGGGATCTTGGTGGTCTTTTTTCAAAAAGATTTTTTGATATGGACCATTTTTAAAAATCTTTATTAAATTTGTTACATTACTTCTTCTTTTTTTCTTTTTTTTTTTTAAACATTTTTGGGGTTTTTGGCCTCAAGGCTTGTGGGATCTTAGCTGCCTGACCAGGGATGGAAACTGCATTCCCTACAGTAGAAAGTGAAGCCTTAACCGCTGAACTTCCAGGGAATTCCTGAATCTGGGGGTCTTGATAGGAGCTGGACAGGTTCTGGGGCTCACCTGATAGCTGCTGGGAAGGGTGTGGAGTCCTGCACAGGGGTGGTCTTACCCTGAGCTGGGCCCTCTCTAGGGCTGTATTTAATCCAAACAACACTGTGATGTGAGTACCTTCATTATTCCGATTTCACAAAGGAAGATACGTTCAAAATGCAAGGAGGATGGGGAAGCAGCAGGACTTGGGAAATAAAGGCCTCAAATCACAGGGCGCGTCTGGTCTTAGTCATCAGTAAGGGAGTTGAGAAGAGAGGCTGTTTGGGTGTGAAAGTGGAGAGAAGAACTGACCGGGAAGTTGATTCCTGTTTAACAAGTTTTGAGTTGAAGCTGCAGGCAGAGGGGATTGACAAATGGAAATGAGTTGAAGACAATGGGAAATCTAGAAGCGGGCTTGGCTGATGCATCAGAGCAGGAGAGATTGACTTGGAAGTCATCAGTCCGAGCCAGGGCGTACCTTCCCACCCCAGATCTTCCCCAGTAGGGGTCTCACTACCACAAGGAAACAGATTTGTTTCCAGGGATGAGAAACAGGCGATTAGAAGCAGATTTCAGTTTTGAAACATGATAAAATTTCAGCTGTTGCTCTCAAAATACCCATATAATACCATCTCGCTTGGCGTACTCGGAAGGATTTTTTCTCAATTTTATTGCTGATGTAAGGCTGATGCTTTTGAAATATTGCTGTAACAGTGACCTCTAGCGTTATAAAGAGATCTCTACTAGCCGATGAGGCAGTCTGAAAAGGAAAATTCCCTTAACCTAAGAGTCACTGTGAAGAGTCGTATTGCCAGAAGGTACCTTCATAAATTATTCAGTTCATCTCTCTGCCTTTAGGGAGGACATCACTTGAACAATTCCAGGTCGCTTCCCTTCAAGGCAGATGTAATGGAGCTTGAGAAAGTTCAGAGAATGGCTACTAGAGTAAACAAGGAGAAAAATGTACTTTCCTCTGAGAACAGATTTTTGTAAGACGAAAAAGAAGAATACACTACAGACTAGAAAGTTGTCATGTGTGAAACATCGAGCTAATAGAACAAATATTCAAGTGTGAGATCTCTTTGAAACCATGAAGAGAGGGCTTTAGCGTAACACTGGCTACCACTTTTGAGCATTTGCTCCGTTCCAGGTATGCCCACAACCACCTCTGAGGTAAGAACCTTTATTATCTCCATTTTACAGATAAGGGAACCAAGGTATAGCAGATTGACTGCTATTGTAATGAACCAAGACAACACAGCTGAAAGGGTGGCAAAATCAGGATTGGAACCTGGCTCCCTGACTCCCGAGTCTGTGCTCCTAACCTGTAGGCACAACCACCCGGGAATAAATGGGAATGCTAATTCAGATATAGGATGCAAGTGAATTGATGAATCAATAAAAGACAAAAATACAAATTTGTTCAAGAAAAATGTGGGTGTGGACATGGCTGTTTGGGAATGACTGGGATGTTCCAGGCATGGATGGTTCCCTTCCATTTCTCACCCAGCATTCCTCAGCCCTAGCAAACCCCAGATCTATGGACCTTCAGAGAAGAAACCTCATGCAGACTGAGCCGTGCATTTCAATTTTTTAAAATCCTCATTAGCAGAGAAATTACTCCTGTCTGTCCTCAGTGAAGATGGAAAACATGTGGGCAGAAACCTCTCTAACCTTTTCTATATGCAAATACCATTCCTGTCACTCTTAAGCCTTCTGGTCAACTCACCTTCATGATACACAGTCCCCCATCCATTCCAGTATCTCCATAGGTCTTTGTCTACCCTGAGGCTTTAAGGCATCTTATGGGAGTATTTTTAATCCTAAAAAAGAAGTTTGTGCTTACATACTTAATAAATCATAAATATGTCTTCGTTCCTAATATTTATGCAGTGTTTCTCATTTTCAAAGGACTTCTGCATACTTTATCTTGCTTGATTCCCAAGTGTTTGTCCCCATTTAACAGAAGAGAAAGTAGGGCTCTGGGAAGTGAAGTGATTTGCCGAAAGTCCCACGAAGTTGACAAGAAAAGAGGTTGCATGGTATTTGATGGCCATCCCCCCCCCAAAAAAAACAGAAAGTTTTTCTTAGAAGGCATGTAAGGGTTGGAAAATAACCCTTTTTGTCTTTTTGGTTTGTTTTGGTAGCTATCAGCATCTGATAATGGAAATATCTAGCAAGCGAAAGTGCAGCCTACCTTTCTGGTCAACCTGGGGGGTTTTCATTTATATAACTGGAGCTCAGAGCCTCTCATTCAACTTATGGGATTTAGGTAGCTGCCAACTCAGTGCCACCTAATTGTTATTATGGTTCAGGCACTCTTTCAACCACCTTCCCTGTACCAATTTATGTGATCTTCACCACAACCCTGTGAGTAAAAGTGAAAATGAAAGTCATTCATTTGCATGTCCAACTCTTTGCGACCCCATGGACTACACAATCCATAGAGTTCTCCAGGCCAGAATACTGGAGTGGGTCGCCTTTCCCTTCTCCAGGGGATCTTCCCAACCCAGGGATCGAACCCAGGTGTCCCGCATTGCAGGTGGATTCTTTACCAGCTGAGCCACAAAGGTAGAGTAAAATCTGTCTAAATTCTGCTATAAGCAGTAAGCATCCATCACAGACTCTGATCTGATATGAAGCTGTGCAGACAGGACAAATACACTTCTTTTGATGCTGGAGGAATTTGGATCTCAGTAGGGTTAAATCCGGAGAAGGCAATGCACCCCACTCCAGTACTCTTGCCTGGAAAATCCCATAGACAGAAGAGCCTGGTAGGCTGCAGTCCATAGAGGGGCTAAGAGTCAGG
The DNA here is from genome assembly GCF_003369695.1 of Bos indicus x Bos taurus. Taxonomy (NCBI): domain Eukaryota; kingdom Metazoa; phylum Chordata; class Mammalia; order Artiodactyla; family Bovidae; genus Bos; species Bos indicus x Bos taurus. The sequence continues at coordinate 67,713,638 of NC_040092.1, forward strand.
CACAACTGAGAGACTTCCCTTTCACTTTTCACTTTCATTCAATGGAGAAAGAAATGGCAACCCACTCCAATATTCTTGCCTGGAGAATCCCAGGGACAGAGGAGCCTGGTAGGCTTCTGTCTATGGGGTCGCACAGAGTCGGACACGACTGAAGCGACTTAGCAGCAGCAGCAGCAGCAGGGTTAAATCACTTAGTGTTGGTCACACCGTGAGGCAGGCTTCTCTGGTGGCTCAGAGGGTAAAGAATCCGCCTGCCAATGCAGGAGACACAGGAGACCCATGTTCAGTCCCTGGGTTGGGCAGATCCCCTGGAGAAGGGAATGGCTACCCACTCAAGTACGTTTGCCTGGAGAATTCAATGGACAGAGGAGCCTAGTGGGCTACAGTCCATGGGGTCGCAAAGAGTTAGACCCACTGAGCAGCTAACACTTTCACAATTTCACGTTCACGCAGTGAGGCAGGGCTGGTACCCAGTGGCGCCCTCCCATGGTCAGACCAGTTGTCAAACATGCAGGTGGACGACTCCGGTGGACAGGGCTTCCCTGGTGGCTCAGCTGGGGAAGAATCCGCCTGCAATACTGGAGACTCTGGTTCGATTCCCGGGTTGGGAAGAGCCACTGGAGAAGGGATAGGCTACCCACGCCAGTATTCTGGGCTGGAGAATTCCATGGACTGCAGTCTGTGGGGTCGCAAAGAGTCGGACGCAACTTTCACGTGCTGGTGGACAGTGCTGTTGCCTCAAGCTCTCCTAGAATCCCCATCACCCCTGCTGCCCAGGCTTCTTCCCTGCAAGCCCTTCAGATCGCTCTACAGTCCAGCGACTCCTCGGCCCCTGTTCCAGGGGTGGTTTTGCCTGGCTCTGGCAGCCTCCTTTTAGGAACTGGCATCAGGGAGACAAGAGTGGACACGCCGGAAGGGAAGGGGACCAGAGAAGAGTCGGCAGCCAGGGACAGAAGAATTTGAGGGTTGCCTGCTGCATGGGTGGTTTCATTTCCCCTCTGCGTTATTACCTAAAAGACAAAATAGTTCTCGGCAACAGCAGAGGAAGTATTTCTCCTTTGTTTCACATTACCTGGAGAACTCTCAGAGTCTGAACGCGGAAACAACCCTGTCTGTGCCCTGGAGGCCTTAGAGGGAAGAGGATCAGCATTTGGAAAGAGCCAGAGGGCTGGAAACGAAGACTAAGTGGTCTCTCTTCTTCCTGTTAGGTGGATCCATGACGATGTGTCTGGGTGTGCGCTCAGTCATGTCCAACTCTGTGACGCGACGGACTGCAGCCCGCCAGGCGTCTCTCTCCACGGAATTTTTCAGGCATGAATGCTGCAGTGGGTTGCCATTTCCTCCTCCAGGGGATCTTCCTGACCCAGGGATCGAACCTGTGTCTCTTGCGTCTCCTGCATCGGTAGGTGGATTCTTTGTCACTAGCGCCGCCTGGGGATCATCCATGACATTACACACACATAAAGCCGTCCTGTATCAGGTCAGGCCCTTACCTGGGCCTCTGTAAATATATGTGTTTCTTTCTTGGCTGAGTTAGGATGTGAGTTGTTTTAAAAAGAGCTGTGGGTCAGATTTCAGCCTTGAATTTAGTAGGGGATTACTATAGGTCCAGAGCAGGCAGGCAGCAGCCCGGAGGGGGTTACCAAATAAGGAGATGCTGTTTGGGTAAAATAAAAAGTCTCTGAAATGGACCAGTCATTATAAATATCAGTGGCATGCCTGTTTGCTGATGTCAGAAGGTGAATAGTAAAAGCGAGGATGTCTTAGAGAAGACCTGAGAGTAACTGATTCTTCTAAGTTAACCCTCTCAGTTCGTTCTCAGTCTCCTCAGGCATTAACATGGAAAAAAGGACAGCAGATGAGGCATCCACCTGTCTGTACATATACACTCTCAGGGCACAAGGGGACAGAAGCAAAAACAGAAGCAAATATCACAGGGCGAGGAGTCCAGACGGTGACAGACGACCAACAAATGGAGCCTGGAAACCAGCAAGGGTTTGTGAAGAAGCGTTCCTTAGTCAACAAAGAGAGTCCACAAGATTCGCTTGTCGAGTTTAACAGCCTCATTCTGGCCAGGGGTAGAGCAGAGAGGGAATTGAGTCACAAGAGGCAGAAGATGTTTGTATTACTCTGCTAGGACGCTAACTTGAGAGACAACAACAAAAATTTATTGTCTCACGGTTCCAGAGCCCAGAGTCCAAACTGAAGGTGTTGGTAGGGCCGTGCTGCCTCTGAAGGCTCCAGGGGACGAGCCTCTCTTGCGTCTTCCAGCCTCCGAGGCACCTGGCGCTCTGTGGCTGCTGGCAGCATCACTGCTGTCTGCCTCCGTCTTCACATAGCCTTCTCCTTTGCGTGTCTGTTGGTTTCCTTCCCTCCTTTTATTTTCTCTCTGTGTGTGAGTTTTTTCCTTCCAGTTCTATTGAGATATAACTGACATACAGCACTGTGTCAGTTACAGGGTCATGATCTGACTTACATACATCATGAAATGATGACCAAAATAAATTGTGAATATCCATCACCTCTTATACAGAATTGAGGAAAAAAAAAAAACCATTTCTCTTTGTGATGAAAATTCTTCAAATTTACTCTCTTACCAACTTTCTCATATAGCACACAGCAGTGTTGATTATGCTTATCATGTTGTGCATTTCATCCCCAGCACTGATTTATCTCATATCTGGAAGTTCACACTTTCTGACTGCCTTCCTCCAATTCCACTTACCCACCCCCCACCCCCTCACAGCCCCCCACCCCCCACCCCTTCACACCGCCCCCCAACCACCACTCCCCACCTCTGGTAAACACAAATCTCATCTCTTCTTCTGTGAATGTTTGTTTGTTGTGGTATGATGAACCTACTATGTCAGTCCCAGGCACAACCTTTCCTCTCCTTATAAGAACACTGGTCATTGAATTTAGGGCCTGCTCTAAATCCAGGATGATTTCATTTCAGGATCCTTAATTACATCGGCAAAGACCCTCCTTCCAAATAAGTCCACACTCTGAAATTCTGGGTGGATATAAATTTTGGGGGGAGGGGGCACATTGTGCAACGCACTACCATGTGGGGCCTATTGCGGAAAATGGACAAAAGGGGAGACTATGCATTTATAATGGAGAAGGGAATGGCAACCCACGCCAGCACTCCTGCCTGGAGAATCCCATGGACTGAGAAGCCTGGCGGGCTACAGTCCATGGGGTTGCAAAGAGTCAGACACGACTGAGCAACACACACACACACACACACACACACACACATAGAGAGACATACACACACACAGACATACACACATACACACATGCATTTGTAAGATAGGAAATTAACACACATACACACCCACATACACGCACACATGCATTTATAAGATAGGAAATTAATTTCCTCTTTGCGATTAGCCTGGCATTCTTACTACAGCCAACTATCTCATGATCATTGACAATTAAGAGTAAACTTGACCTTTATCTATATCCTGTAGAACAGAGGTTCCCAAATGCTCAGCGATAGAACAGCACTGATCCAAGGGCAGTTTTCACAGGCCAAAGCATCTTTGCCCACAAACCCAGCAAGCTCTGAGTTGAAACCCTGGGGCCTCCAGCTGCCCAGGCTCAGCTAAGGGGAATCACTGAATAGGGGTGATTTATAGGTACCGGGGGGCTTCCCAGATGACACTAGTGGTAAAGAACCTCCCTGCTAAGGCAGGAGATGTAAGAGACAGGGGTTCAGTCCCCGGGTGGGGAGGATCCTCTGGGGGAGGGCATGGCAACCACTCCATTCTTCTTGCCTGGAGAATCCATGGACAGAGGTGGGCTATAGTCCATAGGGTCGCAAAGAGTCAGACACGACTGAAGTGACTTAGCAGGCACGCATGCATAGGCACCTGGGTCCTACCACTCCTGGATTCTTCAGGGTCCAGTGAGGAATAAGTATGGCATCAGAGCTCTCAGTGAACTTACTTCAGTTTACAAGAAACAGTCCAAATTTAGGGAAATGTCATGAAGAGTGTTACTTCCATTTTTCGTTACCAAATCTTTGAGAAACACAGTTTCAGAGTGAATGATAAATGCAAAATATAAGGATAAACTGAAAATTTCTGCTCTGCTTCATGGTGTCTCATTGAATATATACCCACAAGCTGGCAAATGTGCATCACACTCACAATTATATAAATGTAATACTGTGAAATAAAATTTCACGTTGCAATTCTCCTAAAGTCAAACACTAGGTATACATTTGTAAAACTATATTTCACCTGTATTTGTTGTCAGGCTATACCAACTGACCTTTATGCTATGTCCTTTTTACTTTTTGTGTGTCAAATTAGTATTTCTTTAATGAAATAATAGCAAAAATATACTTCTACCTCACAGAATTTAGAGAGGGCAACTTTTTGCTGTTCTGTACCTTAAGAAAATAGTGAATATATTTTACATTTAATGACTTATTAATCTATTGCTTTGCAACACAAAATAATTACAGAAATAGATTTCAGAATATAAGGTTTTTCACCACAAGAAAACATGCCGTTTAAAGTCAAATTTAAAGGCAATATTGGTTAAAATACTACTATCTGTAATGTCTTGCTTTACAGTTTGCACTTGAGGGAAGGTCCTTTGGATGTCCTTTACTCAATCAACTCCTGAAGTGCATTTATAACATGATCCCATTTTACATTTCAATCCAAAACTTCAAGAGCGTGGACTCTGCAAATCAAATGACAGCCATTGGTAGGCAAGGTATTTTATCTGTAGCCCCTACCCATCTAGTCAAAGCTATGTTCTTTCCAGTAGTCAGGTATGGATGTGAGAGTTGAACCATAAATAAGGCTAAGCACCAAAGAATTGATGCTTTTGAACTGTGGTTGTTGGAGAAAACTCTTGACGGTCTCTTGAACAACAAGATCAAACCAGTCAGTCCTAAAGGAAATCAACCCTGAATATTCATTAGCAGGACTGATGCTAAAGCTAAAGCTCCAATACTTTGGCCACCTGATGCAAAGAGCCATCTCAGTGAAAAAGACCCTGATGTTGAAGAAAATTGAAGGCAAAAAGAGAAGGGGGCAGCAAAGCATGAGATGGTTAGATAGCATCAACGACTCAATGGACATGACTTTCAGCAAACTCCAGGAGATAGTGGAGGACAGAGGAGCCTGGTATGCTGCAGTCCGTGCATTCACAGAGAGTCAGATATACCTTATCGACTGAATAAGAGCAAAAACTTCACCTGTCCTACCCACCTGAGTGCTCCCGAGGCACCTTGGGACCAGGCAGGTATAAAGGCTGGAGAGGTGGAAGCCATACCCAGACTGGGCATAGTCCTCGTGCCCGGGGCATTGGCTTCTCTTTTCCCTGGCCCTCTACTGTAACTGACCAGCATGTGACAGCTAACCGCGACGACAGGGTCCCTGGATCGTTCTTCCAATCAGTTTCAGATGTCAAAAGACCCCGGTCCTCCTTGAGAAGGACACCCTCACCTCCTTGTATAAAGGAACTTGAACACCTACGCTGTCCAAGGTGCCCCAAGGGGAGTGGCTTACAGTCTAATCGTGTTTTTTTTGTCATTTCCTCATTGACGTTTCATCTGTGTAATTGCTTCTGTGCTTCTTTCCCTGTAAGCTTAGGGAGAAAAGGCAAAGCTTTCAAGTGCTTTACTAGGAATTGTTTTTGTCAGCTACTGACAGTTAGAAAAGCACATCAGGCTGTCATCTAGTCTTCTGAATAATTTTAGGTTTTTAGAAACCATGGTCTTATTCAGTTCACTTTAACTGTTTCTGAATTACAACCAGAGACTTTATTTACCAATCTCCAGTGCAAAGAGATATGTCTGTTTTGTGGCTGACTTGCTTTCTGATTCTAACTCGCGGAAAACTAACCACATACTCACCTTTGCAGGTATATGATACACGCGTCTCTCTGGCTGATTACAGTGAACTCTCTTATTCGCCTCCATGGAGATGCATAGTTTAACTTGATGCATCATTGCTTGAATCTTGCATTCCAGAGAAGGAGCTGGTGTGGACACAAGGAGATAAGGAGTCTAAAAAAGATGAAAAGCGGTTTCATCTTGGTCTTTTTTACGCTTCTGCAAATCATACATAAAATACATTATGTCCTTGGAAATGGCCCTTTTCTCTCTCCTCCTACCATCGTGTCACAGTCTAATATATCATAGTGTGAGCCAGATATGAGCACCCTTTTGGACTGAGCTGGCCGGTAAATTAACTTATGCTAAACGGTTGTCTGCCCACGGCTGTCAACTCTGTCATCCTTGTCAGACGCGTTTACCTTCCCCCAGACATTTCATTTCACTGGGGATGACATTTCATTTCATTCTCAATACCACTTCATCTCTTTGCAATGGATGAAATTTTTCAGCGAACAGCATACTCGCTGACCCTTCTGAAGCCGACAAGGATACTCATACGCCCCCAACAAGTCCAATAATAAAACAGTTTGGATTTCCTTCCAGTCTCTCCCAAGCTTGTCTACACTTCAGAAGCTGAGTTCTTAAAAAGGAGAACCTCTCCCATCTTGCTCAAATTGCCAAACTGGATTTAAGCCTTCATGATAGACACACAAGAATAATCTGTCACGCGAAAGTCTGTAATAGTGGGCAAAGGTCACCTAGGAATCAGAGATAAAGATACTTTCTGAGCACTTCCAGTGTGACCTTGGGCGCTGGCCTGGTCTCAGAGTCATCTTAGGACGTGATCCCCATGTGTTTTATGATAATAAGAAAAGATCTGTATTCTTGGCAAAGCAAATTTCTGGAGGTCTCCTAGAAATATACTGGGAACCTAAGTTCCTCCCACCTCTTCAGTCCCGATACATAATCACCTTTTCACACAACTATTTACTGAGGTCCCACAAAGTGCCAGGATTAGATATTGTACAAGGCTGAAAAAGATGGGTATGGCTTGGTTCCTCGTTGAGCTTATGGTCTGGCTGAGGATCTAGACAAGAAAACCATGAAGGAAAGAAGCTGGCAAGTATAGAATGCTGTGGGAGCACACAAAAAAATCCCTTACACAGGTCTTGGGAATCAGGAGGGCTTCCAAGAGGAAGCAATTTTAAGCTGAAACCTGAAAGGTGAGTGGAAATAAGATAAGGGAATCATGAAGGGACCAAAGTCCTGTGGGTTAAACATTGACCAGGTTTATTGTAGTAATCATTCACACACATACACACACCATTCTGCTGCTGCTGCTGCTAAGTTGCTTCAGTCGTGTCTGACTCTGTGCGACCCCATAGACGGCACCAGGCTCCTCCGTCCATGGGATTCTCCAGGCAAGAGTCTAACTGAAATCTTACTATTTCATGCTCTTCTGAAATGTGAGGTGCAATTTCTGGTTCTACTGCCCAATCTCTACAGCTTGGGCTTGACTAAGTCCTCTCCTGACATCACAGATCAGAAGCTCCTAGGAGGAGAAACATCTAACTCTTTTGTACAACAACAATTACCAAAGTGACAATGACTCAAAAAACGGCAATAACTCACACGTGTTAGTTTCCAAAGCACTAGCATGTGACATTTCATTCGATTCTTGCAGTTTGATAGATTTTATTATTCCCATTTAACAGATGAAGAAACTGAGGCTCAAAGAAGTTAAATGATTAGACCATAGCCACACAACTTGTAAGGAGCAAATTAGGGCTCATATCAAGATCTAACAGAAGTTAGGATTTGTAAAACGCTTTGAACAGTGTCTGGCTCATAGTAAACGATACATGGGTGTTGGTTAAATAAATAACCTAAAGTGCTTATAAAAGAGGCTTTATGATTTCCCAAATAGAGCTTTCCTCAATCACAATGGTCTCTCCTGTGTCCTGTGGAGCAGTAGAGCTCCTTGAGGGCTTATTGGAGGTCACCTTAGGGATTCGAGGACAAGGCCGAGTTACTGGGGCTTAAGGCCACCCTACCCCCCACACATACAGCAACTGGGACTCTGCTTCCCCTGCCCCAGCAGTTCATCTGCTTGAAGACTTTCCTGGGGAGCAGGGGGATGCAGGGGGGCCGCTTTGCCAGTGGCCCAGCACGCATGTAGTCTTTTTAAACTGAAGTATGGTTGATTTATGGAGAAGGAAATGGCAACCCACTCCAGTGTTCTTGCCTGGAGAATCCCAGGGACGGGGGAGCCTGGTGGGCTGCCGTCTATGGGGTCTCACAGAATCAGACATGACTGAAGCGACTTAGCAGCAGCAGCAGCAGCAGTATGTGTATATTAATCCCAAAGAGTTGGACATGATTGAGCGACTGAGCATGCACTCTTTCCCCTTTGGTAATGCTAAGTTTGTTTTCTATGTCTGTGAATCTGTTTCCATTTTATAAATAAGTTCATCATTTTTTAGATGCCACATATAAGCACTGTGTGCTATTTGTCTTTCTCTATATGGCTTATTTTACTTAGTATGATAATCTCTAAATTCATCTATGTTCCTGCAAATGGCATTATTTCACTTTTTTTATAGCTGAGTAATGTTTCATTGTATGTATACCACATCTTTATCCATTCACCTGTCAATGGACATTTAGGTTGCTTCCATGTCTTGATCCTTTTAAATACTGCTTCAATGAACATTAGGGTGCGTATATTCTTTAAGTACTGTTTTGGGGTGATGATGACGTTATTGGGAAGCTGTAACCTAAATGTGAGGAAGAGAAACAATAGCTTCCTAATTTCCAAATACTGTGTCCCCTGGGGGAGAAGAGTTTATATTAAGGGAATAGTAGATCGAAGTAGCATTATTTCCTGGGCATGGTGGGGTGGAACCCAGAACTTTTGAGAGATTTAAATTTAAACCTTGAACCTTCAACTGGCTAGGGTAAGCCTCAGTTTTATCATTTGTAATAATGGCACCAACACATTCCCTTTCTAGGACTTTCATGAGGATGCCCTGTTTGCTTCACTGTTGTATCCTGATGCCTAGAACAGTGCCTGGCACATGGTGGGTGTTCAATGAATAGTGGTTAAATGAACGACAACTATGAAACTTTCTATATAACCAGCATTTGACTCTTTGAAGACGTGTTACTTTTTTCCTGGAAAGATGAATCAACTGAATGGAGACAGAGAATGTTTTTGGAGAGGAAGTAGAACGAGACAATGATAATCGGTAACCCTTACAGGCTCATACACCAGATTCTATTCTACATGTTCATGTGCCTGCATGTAAGTCACTTCAGTCGTGTCCAACTCTGTGCAATCCAAAGACTGTAGCCTGCCAGGCTCCTCTGTCCATGGGATTGCCACGCGCTCCTTCAGGGGATCTTTCTGACCCAGGGATCAAACCTGCATCTCTTGCATCTCTTATATTGGAAGGCAAATTCTTTACCACTAGTGCCACCTGGGAAGCCCTTACCAGTTCACACATATTATTAAATAATGCTGTGCTCTTAGGACAGTTACTTAACCTCCCTCTGCCTTGGTTTTTCCAACTCTAAAGCAGAAATAGTAAAAGCACTGACCTCATATGACCTCATAGCCTTGCTGTGAGAGCAAAGTCAGTTAGTCCATATACAGTTCTTATAACAATTCCTCCTATACAGTAAGTCCTGAATATGCTTTAATTCTGATTAGGTTATGAAATCACTACTCCATGTCTTACCAACGTGCTGTTTTGAGATGGGGTCAAGGTAGGCAGCAGGAGCATTTACCAGAGGACATAGGATATAAGCTGGGCCTTCACTCAGGATGGGTGGGCAGAGTGGAGTGGGAAGGGCTTCCAGGAGGAGGCAGGATGTGGGGGACAGAGTTAGTCATCTTTTAAAATGCCTGCCTCCCAGCCTGACCGTTTACTAGTTTTTCCCTGTGTAATAGCAGGACACTATCTGCCTCACAGGTTTATTGCTGTTCGGTTGTTATATGGGATAAGGAACATAAAATTCTGAGCACAGTGTCAGCACACTGGAAGCCTTCAACATAGGTAGCTTGTGTTACTACTGCTGGGCAGAAATACAAGTTTGTGAGAGATCTGAGAGAGTAGCATTGAAACGTGTATATTACCATATGTGAAACAGATCGCCAGTCCAGGTTCGACGCATAAGACAGGTGCGCAGGGCCGGTGCACTGGGATGACCCAGAGGGATGAGATGGGGAGGGAGGTGGGAGGGGGGTTCAGGATGGGGAACACAAGTACACCCATGGCGGATTCATGTCAGTGTATGGCACAACCACTACAGTATTGTGAAGTAATTAGCCTCCAATTAAAATAACTTAAAAAAAAAAAAAAAAGAAGAAGAAGAACAAGTTTGTGAGACCATGAGGAAACTCACCACTTCCATCTAGGAACTGATCTAGCCCTGGCTCCCTAGATCCTGTCATTAACTTAGTGATTTTTTTCACCTACATAAGACCTATTATTAGCACAAACCTGCTTTACGTAGAGCCTTAAATTTTAATGGTTTGGAATTGGGGAGTGGAGAGTGGGACCTGATTTTGACTAGACTATTTAGAATAACTTTCATTCTTATATTGGTTAAGGTTAAAGTTACTGAGAAACGGAATCACTAGCAAGTAAACTCAATAGTAACTGAAGTGGGGCAGGGAGTGGCGGGGGAGGCGGGGATTGCTCTCATCCCACCCTTGCATGCAGGCAGCCTCATGCTCCCTGTAAGTCACCTTGCTGCTGGGGCAGGAGGGAGTAACACGAGCCAGATGCCTTCGCAGCCACTCCTTAACATACTTGATATGAACTTCAAGCTCCCAAAATAATTTCCCTGACCTCAGCATTCTTCTGGACTCGGGTTTTCCTTACTTGATCTCTCAGCCAACCCTACCCTCAGATTTATTCTAGAAGCAAAAGCTTGGGTCCCCTCTAACTTTTTCTTTCATACCTAGGGCAGGAATTGCTGTTTTCATCATTGTTTGGTGTCCTTGTGAAGATTCCATGCACATATGGAATGGAAGGGCATTTTCTCCTTGGAGCTTTATTGCACCCAATGGTGGCTTCTTGTAGATTTATCCACAACCTTTACAAAGCCCCAGTGGCTTCACGGACCTGTCTTCTACAGTCTACATTTGGCGATACTGTAAATGTACACCCTTTCTTTCTTATATACAGCACATGCGTGCATGCTAAGTCACTTCAGTCATGTCCAACTCTGTGCGACCCTATGGACTGTAGCCCAGCACGCTCCTCTGTCCATGGGATTCTCCAGGCAAGACTGAAGTGGGTTGCCATGCCCTCCTTGAAGGGATCTTCCCAACCCAGGGATCAAACTCCCGTCTCTTATGTCTCCTACATTGGCAGGTGGGTTCTTTATCACTAATGCCACCTGGGAAGCCCTATATACAGCACAGAAAATATCAAATTAAAAATCTCTGCATTCTTTCAGCTTGGCTTTCTTGCCCTGTATTTCACCTGTCTAGGCCTAGGACACTCTGCAGGAAAGCTTCCAGCCTAAAGCAGCTCACACCAAGCTCTTCTCTGTACTTTAGGAATTCTTGTGCTGTGCTGACTTGAAACTTAACATACAACAGCTTTATTATCCAGTATGTTTATTCTGTCTCCCCAACCAGATGGCAAAATCTAAGGTAGGGATGAGGTCTTCAATGACTCTTTATCCCCTCTCACTACCTAACAATGCATTGGCAGAGTAGGCTCTCGAAATATCTTACTCCAACGTGACACTCCTCCTTCCAGTTCAGAAATAACTCAAGTTATACTAATTCTATGATTGAGTCGTTATTTTCTTTGCTCTGAAAAAAGAAAATATGTCATTCTGAAGACATTAGCTTGGGGTCTGTGGGGTTCAGTTTTTAAACCTTATGTTTTGGATACTTCCCCAGATGATGACATCACCATGTGTCAAAATGAGCATTTCCTGGAGACAGAGATTCAGCCAGGGACTAATTCTGGACTCTGTGTTCAGCTGCTAGAGAGCCACAGCCTCAGACAGTCCTATTTATTAGTTGGATTTGGCAAGGGGAGCTAATTCCTTGCTAAAGTATACAAGCAAGCTATTAAAAATAACATTCAAAGAAGAAAATTAAAAATAATGTGCAAAAGACCAAATTGCTTAACTCAAATACGAGTTTAGAAAAACAATTCTACTAAAATTTATCGGTAACACTGAAGTGTTTGACAAAGAAAAGTCAGAGGTGGGATGTTGGCTCAATCTCCTCAGAGACCAAGGGTTTGTTTTTTCTTTTTTTTAACATGCTGTGTAGCTTCGAATAACAAAAACTTTATATATGGTACTGAAATCTGAAGCAAATTTTGTAATCACATCCTTTTGCTGGAGAAAATCCAAAACTTTATTTGGATTCTTAGAAGACACTATAAATTAAAAGAGATTTAAAAACTACAGGTAACCTTCCTACATATTACTCTGAGTTTAATAGGAGAGGTGTAGACACTTCCAAATTACCTTTATTCCAAGTACACCTCAAATGTCAATGCATTTTTTACTTCTTTTAAAGTCAACCAAAAAAAAACCACCAAAAAATTCTATAAATTTACAATCTTAAAATTAAAAAAAAAAAAGAAAGAAAACCCCACAGGTAGTATTTATCCAAAGTCTAAGCTTTTATAAGGTTCTCCTGGGCCTGTGGAACTTGACTAGGATTTCTAGAGTTGCTCTCCAGAGCTTTGAACATCTGCATTCCTCATAGCAGTGGGCCCCTTAGTCATTAAAAAGTGTTAGCTTTTTAGTTTGCCTGGTTAAAAATGTAGTATCAGCTCCCTCAGGTCCTACAAAACCCACTAGAAGTACTTAACAGATTTCCCACACAGTGAACCATTCTCTGGGCAGCTAATTAGGAGCTGGGCCTTTCCTAGACTCAGGTGCTTTTGAAAAAAGTGAGTGAAAGTCGCTCAGTCATATCTGACTTTTTGCGACCCCATGGTCTACACAGTCCATGGAATTGTCCAGACCAGAATACTGGAGTGGGTAGCCTTTCCTTTCTCCAGGGGATCTTCCCAATCCAGGGATCAAATCTGGTCTCCTGCATTGCAGGCGAATTCTTCACCAGCTGAGCCACCAGGGAAGCCTGCAATGCAGGAGACCTGGGTTTGATCCCTGGATTGGGAAGATCCCCTGGAGGAGGCATGGCAACCCACTCCAGTATTCTTGCCTAGAGAATCCCCATGGACAGAGGAGCCTGGTGGGCTACAGTTCATGGGGTTGCAAAGAGTCGGACACAACTGCGCGACTAAGCACAACACAACACATATGTCTGAGCTGATCAGCAAAGTGTGTCTTTTTCACACATTATTGAAAGTAAAAAAAAAAAAAAAAAAAAAGGTTGCCTGAGCTTGTGAAGAAGATTCTTAAAGATGAAAATCAAAAGAGTCAGGGGCGTTATGTGAGATAGTTTTTAAGAAATCTGACTTCTGGGTAATGAAACAAGGTGGAGGTGGAGCACTATGAGAAAAAAAACGTATTTTCAGTGTATAATTTTAAAGATGCGTGCTCCTGTCAATGTGCTCGTCACAAAGCCGTGAGTGGCACTCCAGCTGGGAACTGTGGACACACAAGTGACGATGGAATTTGTTGGTAAGAATGGCAAATAGTTCTAAAAATATATATTCTATATATATTCTAAATATATTCTATCTTTTATGTTAAGGATATCTGCAGAATATGATTAAAACAGCAAAGACTCAAGATAAAAAATTAGAGAATGAATCCTATCTGTTGTGTTTCCCATGTCCTAAAATATACTTTTATTCCACACCTTCTTGAGCCCCAGTCTGTAATACAGACCAACACATCATGTTACTGTGTGTGTGTGTGTGTTAGTCGCTCAATCATGTCCAACTCTTTGTGACCCCATGGGGTATAGCCCACCAGGCTCCTCTGCCCATAGGATTCTTCAAGCAAGAATACCAGAGTGGCTTGCCATCTCCTTCTCCAGGGGATTTTCCTCACCCAGGGATTGAACCTGGGTCTCCTGCTTTGCAGGCAGACTCTTTACCATCTGAGCCACCAGAGAAGTTATACTAGATAAGAAAAAAAAGAGAGAGAGAGAAATCATTTATTAGACAATCATTTGTTTTTAAACATTTATTTTGCCTTTTGTCATTGTTTATCCCCTCCTCAAGGGTTTTCAAATCCTCCTTTTGAGGCTTAAACTTTTAAAAACATGGCTTTCAAATGGATTATTTACTTCTTTTCCAATAGTATTGAGGATGTTTTATTCCAAGGAGAATGTTTATTCCCAATAAGGGCATTCTGCTAAGTCACTTCAGTCGTGTCCGACTCTGTGCAACCCCATAGATGGCAGCCCACCAGGCTCTGCCATCCCTGGGATTCTCCAGGCAAGAACACTGGAGTGGGTTGCCATTTGGCCTAACATAATTCAAGCTGTCCCTGAAAACCACACCTTGAAACAGAAAATTAGGAGAACCGTGGTTATTAGTCTACCTGTGCTTCCTAATTACACACAATAGTCATAATATTTATGGAGAAGTGACAGGAAGGGAATCGAGAATGTTAATAGGAGACTGCTGAAATCTATTTTGCTTGATAAAGATGGATGTCTTGCAGCATGACCTTATCTATTTGCTCCATAGACCTGCTTTTTTCTTCTAGGTTTATCTTAGTATAAAGGAAATGGTTTCACCACTTTGGGACGGTGCATTGGGAGGAGAGATCTTAGATGAGCTCTGTTTCAGTCCTATTTCAGGAAAGGGAAGAGCTGTCTTACTCACCCGCTGCCATCTCAGAAGTGTCTAAGGTTGATCCACCCTTCTCTTGGGCTGTTGAAGGCTAGGCTGCTCCCGTGGGAAAGTGGGTAACATCTGCCAAGGTCTTGGGGCTGAGACTGGATCATTTTTGCAAGGTGGTGTCAACTGAAAAAATACGCACAACTTAAAAGTTGAGAATAATGTTTTATTCGGTAGAAATTTTGGATACTTCAAGCCCAAGAGACAGCATCTCAAGTGACCCTGAGAGAACTGCTCCAAGGAGGCGAGGGGAGGAGCCAGGTTTTATAGAAGTTCTGCAACAGAGGGCAGGGAGTCTGAACAATAATAACAATATTATTGCTAATTAAAGAAAACCAGATAACCCAAGTTAAGGAATTTAGCACTTTTCTATGTATGGGAAGATGCAAGAGTCTGGATTCACTGAAATCATTCCTTTCTTATGCACCTCAGCTATCAATACAGTATCTTGTGTTTTGACATCCTGAGCTTCCTCTCCTCCGGGTTCACCGTAGGGAGTGGCTGCAGTCTAATAGCTGCTAGATGGCAGGGATTCTTCTCCTTCCTGAGTTCCCTGAGGGCTCACTGGGTCACATAAGAGGGTTGCAATCGGTAATGCCTGTGACATCCTTGTTTACTGATATGGCAAGAAATATTCCATTGATCAGTTTCCTCTCTTGGCCCAAAATTCAGCCCATATTTGGGAGACATATCATGACCAATTTTTGTCCCACGGTGCTGGGAGGTTCATCTCAGAGCAAGCAAAATTTCGTATTGATGTGCCATTCCAGAAGTGCTAATTTTTGGACTAGGCCCAACGATAGTTAATAAAAGATTCTATGGATCCTGTCTTACTAGTCAAGAAATGTTTTCCCTTGTTGTGTCTTCCGATATCTAGAGTTGCACTATTACAACCGCTGATTGCATATAGAACTGTATATCTGATCAACTGCTTCAAGTCACCTAGTCATCATTATTGTTGTTGGAGGCCTAAACAATCTTATAAAATAGACAAGATATAAGTAATATAGCTAGTAACATTGACAAAGTCATAGTGTAGCAGAGACACAAGCCTAAACAATTTGGAAACAAAGAACAAATTAAAACAATGATTAATACAACTAGTTGTAATCCAATTGCAATAAACCATCAAGTCCACAGGAGAGACAGTTAGAGAAGCCAAATTCTGTCAGGATCAGGTAGAGAGAAAAAGATAAATGCTTTATCTTGGCTTACAAAGGTATACTTTATCAACTTGTGCTCACAGTACAAGAGAAAAGTTTTATTAGAAAACAAAGGTCCAATCTAGTTTATTTTCCAAAGTCATAAAGTTATAAATTATATTCATCAGTTTATTCAGTCTTATGTAATTGATTCCTATGTCTGCATAAAGTAATCAGATTTTTTAAAATTAATTTTGTCATTTTTACCCAATTCAGTGCTATTGGGGCTTCTCTGGTAGCTCAGAGGTTAAAGCGTCTGCCTGCAATGTGGGAGACCTGGGTTTGATCCCTGGGTCGGGAAGATCCCCTGGCGAAGGAAATGGCAACCCACTCCAGTATTCTTGCCTGGAGAATTCCATGGACGGAGGAGCCTGGTGGTTACAGTCCACGGGTTCGCAAAGAGTCGGACACAAGTGAGCAACTTCACTTTCATTTCCAGGGGTATTATCTACAGGCTATCAGAAACTTATACTTGTTTCAAAAGTTCTTTTTATGAGTTTTTTTGAAAATCTACATTCTGTAAAAGCAATGTAAAATTATGACTGTCTATAAAGGACAGAACTTAAAATAGCATGGCTAATGTAATTAGCAAGAAACTTGTATATTTCTGCAACATACAACATTTTAGGATAATAATTAGAATTATGACTAATAACATTCAATTCAGTTCAGTTCAGTTGCTCAGTCGTGTCTGACTCTTTGCGACCTCATGAATTGCAGCACGTCAGGCCTCCCTGTCCATCACCAACTCCCGGAGTTCACTCAAATTCATGTCCATTGAGTCAGTGATGCCATCCAGCCATCTCATCCTCTGTCATCCCCTTTTCCTCCTGCCCACAATCCCTCCCAGCATCAGAGTCTTTTCCAATGAGTCAACTCTTCACATGAGGTGGCCAAAGTACTGGACTTTCAGCTTTAGCATCATTCCTTCCAAAGAACACCCAGGACTGATCTCCTTTAGAATGGACTGGTTGGATCTCCTTGCAGTCCAAGGGACTCTCAAGAGTCTTCTCCAACACCACAGTTCTAAAACATCAGTTCTTCGGTGCTCAGCTTTCTTCACAGTCCAACTCTCACAGCCATACATGACTACTGGAAAAACCATAGCCTTGACTACATGGACCTTTGTTGGCAAAGTAATGTCTTTGCTTTTGAATATGCTATCTAGGTTGGTCATAACTTTTCTTCCAGGGAGTAAGCGTCTTTTAATTTCATGGGTGCAGTCACCATCTACAGTGATTTTGGAGCCCCCCAAAATAAAGTCTGACACTGTTTCCACTGTTTCCCCATCTATTTGCCATGAAGTGATGGGACCGGATGCCATGATCTTAGTTTTCTGAATGTTGAGCTTTAAGCCAACTTTTTCACTCTACATCAGGACATATCAGATGTTAGAGATTCCATTTACATTTTGGAATATTTATATTGATGACATTTATCCATGCATTGCAACCTAAAGTTCACCTCCAATCATTTGATAATATTTCTGAATTTAAAATCCCAAATAAATGTAGGTTAGCATTCCTCTCTGAGATGTCCCAGAGATGTTTCTTTGAAGCATCCAGAGTCAGCTGGAGGCTAAAAGAGCTTTACTTAGATTTTGTCATTTGGAAAGTTTGTTTAAAAAAATCAAAAAGTTTTATAATGCAACAGGATCATAAGTCACTGAAACAATACTTTTTCATTTAACCAAAGTGACAAAAGAAAACAAACAGAGATCACTTGAGGACACAGAAACTCACACCATCTGTTATCAGAAAGAGGCACTTCTAATAGAGAAATCAACTTTCTGTCTTGCATTATTAGCTTACTAAACAAAATTTATTTAGTTAACTTCAAACTAAATTTAATTATGTGATTGTGGTTTTCAGTCTGTCTGCCCTCTGATGGAGAAGGATAAGAGGCTTATGGAAGTTTCCTGATGGGAGAGACTGACTGAGGGGGAAATTGGGTCTTGTTCTGATGGGTGGGGCCATGCTCAGTAAATCTTTAATCCAATTTTCTGTTCATGGGTGGAGCTGAATTCCCTCCCTGCTGTTTCAGTTCAGTCACTCAGTCCTGTCTGACTCTTTGCGACCCCATGGACTGCAGCACACCAGGACTCCCTGTCCATCACCAACTCCTGGAGTTTACCCAAAGCCATGTCCATTGAGTCAGTGATGCCATCCAACCATCTCATCCTTTGTCATCCTCTTGTCCTCCAACCTTCAATCTTTCCCAGCATCAGGGTCTTTTCCAATGAGTCAGTTCTTTGCATCAGGTGACCAAAGTATTGGAGTTTCAGCTTCAGCATCAGTCCTTCCAATGAACACTCAGGACTGATCTCCTTTAGGATGGACTGGTTGGAACTCCTTGCAGTCCAAGGGACTCTCAAGAGTCTTCTCCAACACCACAGTTCAAAAGCATCAATTCTTTGGCACTCAGCTTTCTTTATAGTCCAACTATCACATCCATACACGACCACTGGAAAAACCATAGCCTTGACTAGACAGACCTCTGTTGGCAAAGTAACATTTCTGCTTTTTAATATGCTGTCTAGGTTGGTCATAGCTTTTCTTACAAGTATCAAGCATCTTTTAATTTCATGGCTGCAGTCACCATCTACAGTGATTTTGGAGCCCCCCCAAATAAAGTCTGAAACTGTTTCCATTGTTTCCCCATCTATTGCCATGAAGTGATGGGACCAGATGCCATGATCTTCGTTTTTTGAATGTTGAGTTTTAAGTCAACTTTTTCAGTCTCCTCCTTCACTTTCATCAAGAGGCTCTTTTCACTTTCTGCCATAAGGGTGGTGTCATCTGCGAATCTGAGGTTATTGATATTCTCCTGGCAATCTTGATCCCAGCTTGTGCTTTATCCAGCCTGGCATTTCACATGATGTACTCTGCATATAAGTTAAATAAGCAGGGTGACAATATACAGCCTTGACGTACTCCTTTCCCATTTTAGAACCAATTTGTTGTTCCATGTCCGGTTCTAACTGTTGTTTCTTGACCTGTATACAGATTTCTCAGGAGGCAGATAAAGCGGGCTGGTATTCTCATCTCTTGAAGAATTTTCCACAGTTTCTTGTGATCTACCCAAAGACTTTGGCGTAGTCAATAAAGCAGAAATAGATGTTTTTCTGGAATTCTCTTTTTCTATGATCCAGTAGATGTTGGCAATTTGATCTCTGGTTCCTCTGCCTTTTCTAAATCCAGCCTGAACATCTGGAAGTTCATGGTTCATGTACTGTTGAAGCCTGGCTTGGAGAATTTTGAGCATTACTTTGGTAGCATGTGAAATGAGTGCAATTGTGCGGTAGTTTGAACATTCTTTGGCATTGCCTTTCTTTGGGACTGGAATGAAAACTGACCTTTTCCAGTCCTGTGGCCACTGCTGAGTTTTCCAAATTTGCTGGCATATTGAGTGCAGCACTTTCACAGCATCATCTTTTAGGATTTGAAATAGCTCAACTGGAATTCCATCACCTCCACTAGCTGTGTTCATAGTGATGCTTCCGAAGGCCCACTTGACTTCACATTCCAGGATGTCTGGCTCTAGGTGAGTGATCACACTGTCATGGTTATCTGGGTCATGAAGATCCTTTTTGTACAGTTCTTCTGTGTAGTCTTGCCACCTCTTAATATTTTCTGCTTCTGTTAGGTCCATACCATTTCTGTTGTTTATTGTGCCCATCTTTGCATGAAATGTTCCCTTGGTATCTCTAATTTTCTTGAAGAGATCTTTAGTCTTTCCTATTCTATTGTTTTCCTCTATTTCTTTGCACTGATCACTGAGGAAGGCTTTCTCATCTCTCCTTGCTATTCTTTGGAACTCTGAATTCAAATGGGTATATCTTTCCTTTTCTCCTTTACCTTTCACTTCTCTTATTTTTTCAGCTATTTGTAAGGCCTCCTCAGACAACCATTTTGCTTTTTTGCATTTCTTTTTCTTGGGGATGGTCTTGATCACTGCCTCCTGTACAATGTCATGAACCTCTATCCATAGTTCTTCATGCACTCTATCAGATCTAATCCCTTGAATCTATTTGTCACTTCTACTGTATAATTGTAAAGGATTTGATTTAGGTCATACCTGAATGGTCTAGTGGTTTTCCCTACTTTCTTCAATTTAAGTCTGAATTTTACAATAAGGAGTTCATGATCTGAGTCACAGTCAGCTCTTGGTCTTGTTTTTGCTGACTTTATAGAGCTTCTTTCTCCATCTTTGGCTGCAAAGGATATAATCAATCTGATTTCAGTGTTGACCATCTGGTGATGTCCATGTGTCAAATCTTTTCTTGTGTTGTTGGAAGACGGTGTTTGCTATGACCAGTGCGTTCTCTTGGTAAAACTCTGTTAGCCTTTGCCCTGCTTCATTTTGTACTCCAAGGCCAAATTTGCCTGTTACTCCAAGTATCTCTTGACTTCCTACTTTTGCACTCCAGGCCCCATGATGAAAAGGACATCTTTTTTGGGTGTTAGTTCTAGAAGGTCTTGTAGGTCATCATAGAACCATTCAGCTTCTTCAGCATTACTGGTTGGGGCATAGGCTTGGATTACTGTGATACTGAATGGTTTGCCTTGGAAACAGAGATCATTCTGTCATTTTTGAGATTGCACCAAACATTTCGGAGTCTTTTGTTGACTCAGAGGCATAGAGAAATGCAAGTTTCCCTCTAGAAGGCCTTTGTTTAAAGTTTCACCAAGCCAGCTTTTTTTTAACCTTAATTTAATTGTGTACACAGTAGAAAAGCCCCTCATTTTTAGGGCTTGATTTCTTTTAACTTCCAATTAAGCAAATACTTGTAATTTTTGTACATATATTTACCCAGTTGGGATATTAGCTGTGCTGTGCTTAGTAACTCAGTCGTGCCTGACTCTGTGCGACCCCATGGGCTATAGCCTGCCCAGAGTCCTCTGTCCATGGGATGGGTTGCCATGCCCTCATCCAGGGGATCTTCCCAACCCAGGGATCAAACACAGGTCTTCCACCTTGCAAACAGATTCTTTACTGTCTGAACCATCAGGGCAGCCCTGGTGTTAGCTGGAGGCCGGCAATCTGTTGTTCTCTCTTTTATTTTCGAACCTTTATTTCCCACTATGAAGTCAGTTTGTCAAAAAAAAATTGCTAGCGACGAGTGTGTGTGATGGGCCCAGTGTGGTGCTTGAGAGTTTGACTTTCTTGGTTTTGCCCCAGAGCTGTGTCAGCCCCCTCTTACGTGTCTCAGGTGGTTCCAGCGCAGTTCAGACTTCCACAAGTGCTCATGTCGCAGACCAGCCAGTTATTATGTGAGTCCCTGGCTGAGCCGGTTAGTTAAGTGCACGAGTTTCCTTACAGGGATAACTGCGAAGCATGAGGTCTTTCCTCCTCCACTCCTGCAAGCTTTCCTGAGAAAGCCATTGCCAGCCAGGAGGAGAGAATCCCTTGTCCAGAGCTCAGAGGCTCTCATAAGATTTCAGTTTTATTTCAACAAACTCTATTAAGGTAACCAGTTCTAGGAAAAATGACAGCCAATCTTCCCCCAATAACTCCGTTTCACCTTACTGTGTTTGAGCAAAGTCTTCCCAGTCTGTAAGCTGAGGATAACCCCTCAATATTCAAACTAAGTCTTCCCAGTACCTTTTTAACTGAGGATAACCTGCAGAGGATAACCACTCAGTATCCAAACTGAGTCTTCCCAGTGCCTTTTTCACTGAGTTTAACCTGCTCAGCCACCTATACTGAGCAAAATCTTCCCAGTCCTTCAACTGAGGATAATCCAGTTACTTCTTCTTGAAAGCAAGTTTCAAGGATAATGTTTCCCCAGTGAATAAAACGGCAGATCCTAGAAGCAGGAGACACTCATTCAAATTCATTTGGACTCCCTGAGGAGGCAGATAGACACACAGGTATACCTTGATACCTCTACTGGTATGAAGGCTTTGCACCCTCGTAGAGTTCAGGCATAGGAGAGGAATATGTTCTGGTCCCTTTGTGGTTGCTGTAATTGTTGACTTAAAAAATATTCACAACCTAAAAGTTGAGAGTTATGTTTTATCAGTGGGAATTTTTAGCACTTCAAGCCCAGGAGACAGCATCTCAAGTGACCCTGAGAAAACCATCCCAGAGAAGTGAGGGGAGGAGCCAATTCATTTAGAAATTTTGAAACTAAAATAGCAGGGAGTCTGAACCTCAAAAGATTATTGTGAAAGAAAACCAGATAACCCAAGTTAAGGAATTTAGTGCTTTTCTACGTATGGGAAGATGCAAGAGTCTGGGTCCACTGAAATCATTCCTTTCATACGCACCTCAGCTAGCGGGGGCCAGTGTTCTGTGGTTTCACATCCTGGGCCTGCTTTCCTCCAAGCTCACCACAGAGAGTGGCTGCAGTCTGATGGCTGCTAGCTGGCAGGGATTCTTCTTCCCTCCTGAGTTCCCTGAGGGCTCACTGGCTCACATAAGAGGGCTGCAGTTGGTAATGACTGTGACATCCTTGTCACAGGGAATATTCCATTTCTCCATGGTCACCAGAAGAGTACTGGCTGCTGTCAAAAGAAGGTGTCCCAGGATGCCATGAGGGGGGAGGGATGCTGATGCCCCTCCCTGGCTGGGGCAGTAGGCACTGCCCACCCCAGGGGCGCTGGGCCCCCTGCACAGCCAACTCAGTTCCCCTCGTTCCTTGACCCTCAAACAACGTCCCTCTCAATGACCGTGGCTATAATCTTCCTCGTTCCTGTGTGGCTCGCAGGGCCTTTGTTTTCTCCCCACACCTGGAGGAAATCTTTTTTCATCTTGAGAGGAAACTTTATTTTCCTCACACTCTCTCTTCTCTTACATGGTTCAGGCTTTGGAAAACAAAGATGAGACAACTTCTCCTTTTACTCTTTTTTTTTAAATTAGAGAGTGAATGCTTACCCAGGCCTGCCTGGCAGGCTTGCCCTCTACCTGCCTCATGCCACTTTTCCTCGCCTGAGAGGCTTTCTTCCGGTTCTTTAACCTACTCAGGTTCCTTCCCTCCCAGAGCCCTTGCCCAGAACATCTCCTTTACCTCACTGACATTTATTAGACAAACTTCAGGTCTCAGCTGACACTTCCTTCTTGACCTTGAGATTAGGTCAGTTTCCCATATTATATGATTTTATAGAAGCAGGTACTACTCCTGCAGAGTTTTTAGCACGGTTGTAATTTTATATTTTGTGTGTCATTATTGAGTATAGTCTGCCCCCTCCCCCACCCCCCAGCCTGCCAGTTTCATAACGGCAAGGATATTTTTCACTCTCACTGTTACATCCTCAGTGCCTCACATAAAGAGCGTGACAGATTCTTGTGGAATAAAGAGCCATTTTTTTTTGGGGGGGGAGTCACTAGGCTTGAATTGAGTCTACTTGGAAAACTCTCTGAGAAACAAAACAAATTAGGCAATATCAATCTGGACCTCCTAGGATTTTGCATGATTTCTGTAACAGAATAATTGAATATGGCGGATAATGATCAAATGTAGGGGAAAAAATGACAAAGTCTCAGTCTCAGTGGCTGTTGTGAAAGGTTATTAGCCTTGTAATAGACTTAAACTGTACAACTACAATTCAGGAATGCAGAAACATACTTTTTTTTTTTTTTTTACAAAATTAAACTTTACTTGTCCACAAGCCCTCATTCCCGTTAAGTAGCAGAAAAACAAGAATCTTTCCCCTTAAATATTAACTTTCTTCTGGTTTAAAATTTAATTTAATTTTAAATTTACTCAGACATTGTAGGGTTTAAACTGTTCAGCACGACTCAATGAGGGTGCAGGAACTTATTATAAATACAAAAGGCATTACAAAAGAGTAAACTAGTCAGCAGAGGGTGATAACTTTCGCTTTAAGAAAGTTAGATTACATCCCCGCCTCTACTACACACAGGATAAATCCAAATATGAAAACAAAGCTTGTAAGCTACCAGAAGAAAATCCAGAGGACTATTTCACGGTCTTCAAGTAGGGATGAGAAAAATAAAATGCTTAGTATAAATTTTAAAAATCACAAGAGACTGTGATTTCAATTTTAATAATAAAATGATCTGACTAGAGAACATACTTGAATTAATAAGAAATCTTGATGATATGACTAGATATAGTTAAAAATCATTCACCAGTCTCTATACTAAGCAGTAGAGCTTCCCTGGTGGCTCAGTGGTAAAGAATCTGGCTGCCAATGAGGAAAAAGTGGGTTCAATCCCTGGGTCAGGAAGATCCCCTGGTGAAGGAAATGGCAACACACTCCAGTACTCTTGCCTGGAAAACCCCATTGACAGAGGAGCCTGGTGGACTATAGTCCATGGGGTTGCAAAGAGTTGGACAGGATTTAGTGACTAAACAACAGCAACACAATAGCAGTAATCAGAAAATTAAAAAGGAAACTATTACGTTCATTGTAGCAATCAAACTATAAAATATTTAGGAATAAATTAAGAAAATAAAGGATATATATGGTAATCTGAAGCCAACATCATATTATGTAAATTGGTAGATATTTATATATACTTCCTTATACTTTTAAATTAAAAATTAGAGTATATCAAATTAGTGATTATTCTCTTGTGATATTGCATATAGTCTTCTTTTACCTGGAGAAAGCAATGGCACCCCACTCCAGTACTCTTGCCTAGAAAATCCCATGGACGGAGGAGCCTGGTAGGCTGCAGTCCATGGGGTCGCTAAGAGTCAGACATGACTGAGCGACTTCACTTTCACTTTTCACTTTCATGCATTGGAGGAGGAAATGGCAACCCACTCCAGTGTTCTTGCCTGGAGAACCCCAGAGACGGGGGAGCCTGGTGGGCTGCCATCTATGGGGTCGCACAGAGTCGGACACGACTGAAGTGACTTGGCAGCTTCTTTTACCAAGCTTATTGTTGGCTGACTTTATAACAATTAAAATAGTTGCAGTGCATAGGTCTGAGTCTTTTTTGTTATTATTTGCTTTATTTTGCTTTCTTAATTTTTGGTAACTAATTTGCTTAATTACCTTGGTAATTGTTCATTGCACAAACAGTATGAGATTCTCCTAGATATTTAGAGTGTAGGGGTGGGGCAAATATCTCTCTGCAAACCACTCCAAGTGTTGAGAGAAGTAATTCTGAATCTTTTTTTGGAAGTGGTTGCTCAGTGGGGCAGGTAGTAACATGAAAATGACTCTTATCTCCATGCTGAGTTATCCATTTTGCAATATGAAAAATAAGGTGTGGCATCAGCCAGCAACACTGGTGTGACTTGGCATTAACAACAGGGGAGTTTAGTGGCATTCAAAGAGGAAGTTAGAGGAAAACAAAACAAAACCTGGTCTTTATGCCTAATACAGGAAACAAGACTATCTGTAACATCACTGAGTTCCCCAATTGAGCAAGTATTAATCATATCAACAACCGGCTTATATTTAATAGGTACACTTGGAAAGATATAATGGGATTAAACAGCAGTCCTTTAAAAAGCAAAACATGATCTTGTTGGGATTTGATGACTCAGAAAAAAATAAGTAAAAGTGGAATGAAATAGGGCTCTTATTCTTTTGATTTTTCTCCCTGACACACTGGCCAAGAGTTCTCCGATCAAGGAAGCTGATTTCTTTGGACTTGTATTGGGCTAATGCCCAAAGACGAACATGTATTATAATTCATAATACGTTAAACCAGTAAGTCTAGTTTTTCACCAACTCAATATTATGTATAGTTTCTGTTTTACTTGGCAAGGAATTTCCTAGCCTTGTGGTGACAGTAAGATGTTCAACAAGGAGAATAAGATTTTAGTTCCAGAATTTGAAATTTAGAACAACTTGAATTTAGAAAATATTCAGTTCATGCAAGCAAATTCGCAAATACACACAGTAAAAGAAATTTCTTAAAGTTTAGATGTTGATATTTCATCAATGTAAACATATATTTAATCAATTCTCTTTAAAACATTCAGATAGTTTTCAGTCTTTTGCTTTGTTATAGGATTGCAATCTGCTATCTGCATTCTGAAACATGTAAAGCTCTGAAAACCTTTTTGTAGCCTTGTGGTGGTAAAAGCTGACTGACATGGACTTACTTGGCAATAAAAACTATGAAGCTGCTAAGCTATTTATAATCTTTACATATCTGACTTCAAGTGAATATGTTTCATTACAAAATTATTAATGTTTGGTTGTGGGATGCTACCCTAGTATTCCCAGGGGTGTTATATAATATGAAGTATATGCATACAGTCTCTTTTTCAAACCTGAGAAGTTCTGAAACATATATGCCTCCGAGGTTTTGGATGTGGGACTATGGCCTGCCCTGCACGTGTGCTCAGTCAGCTATGTCCAGCTCTTTGTGAACCCAGGGACAGTAGCCCACGAAGCTCTGCTGTCCATGGCACTTTCCAGGCAAGAATACTGGAGCGGGTTGCCATTCCCTTCTGCAGGGGATCTTCCTGACCCAAGGACTGACCAAGTCTCCTGCATCTCCTGCAATGACAGGCGAATTCTTTACTGTTGAGCCACCTGGGAATCCCATGGCCCTTATGTACACACTACAACAAATATTCTTGTTATCTCTGTTTTGTTTTTATCACGTACAACATATTTCTAAGTCAGGTTTTCTATGTTTAAATCTTCATTTTGTTATTTATTAGCTGTTGTTGTTCAGTCACTAAGTCGTGTATAACTCTTTTGCGACCCCATGGACTGTAGCCTACCAGGCTCCTTAGTCCATGGGATTTCCTGTAACTGTATCTATACTCAAATTTTCTCATTGGTAAAATGGGAATGATAATAATTGGAATCATTCTGAGGATTGAGTGAGGTAACATGTGAAACACTTAGAATAGTTTGGTAATTAGTAAGCATTTAATACAAGCCAGCTATAATTATAGTAACAGTGTATCAATTTTTATTTCTGACAGCAGTGCATCCATTTTTCTATCCTGTCCCTATTTAGTATTATCATTCTTCATAATCTTTCTAACATGCTAAACCTCCCCCACAAAGCTATCCCATTTTGCTTGTATTTCTTTGATTTCTAGTGTTGTTGAAAATATACTCATACTCAAGTGTTTTCTTGAGTGTCATATTTTTTTAGAAGATCTTCTCTATTAAAAGATTTACCTTTTTTGTCCCTAGTGTTTACAAGTTTCTTTCCTTTCTCTCTTTTTTTTCTGTGTCCTTTCTTTTTCCTTTCCTCTCATCCTTCCTTTCTTCCTTTTTTGCTTTTCTTCCTTCTAAGTTTTTACTCCTTCTAGGATTCATTTTGAATATGACTTTAAAAATTCCTTTTCTCTTAGCCAATTGCCTCAATATCAGTTACTGAATAATCCATCTTTTTCACCACTGAATAAAAACCATTTTTATCATATGCAAATTCTTTGTTTTTTTCTAGACATCATATATCATTCTTTTGATTGACCTATTAATTCTCTTGCCAACATCATATTGCTTAAACTTCTGGTATAGGTCAAATACTACTTATTTTTATTTTTCAAGAATTTCTTAGATATTGATACATTTTTATTTTTCCAGATACAAATCAGAATTATTTTTTCAAGATTTTCAAACAATATTTTGCAAAACCTTCAACAAACCTGCAAGGGGATTTTGTTTGACATTAACTTGGAGGAAATATTGAATATTTCCTCAATATTGAAATGTGCCTGAGTCTTCCCATTTGTTCAAGGACATGAAATATGTTCCCATTTCTTCTTAAAGTTTCATAAGCTTTAAAGTCTTTGCTAATAGCTACTGCTAATTAATCAGTTCTGAAATATGCACGTCCTTTTAGTTTAGAGCAAATTGAAAATGAGGCTGATTGATATGTGAAAAGTTAACCCTTGAACAGTGTCGGGGTTAGGGGCACTGACCCTCCAGGATATTGAGAACACGTGTATAACTTTACAGTGTGCCTCTGTATACATGCCTTCAACCAGTGGAGGACCAGTGTAGTACTGTAGTACATGTTTAGCAAAAGGAATCCACATCCAAGTGGACCCTTGCCATTCAAACTTGTGTTTTTCAAGGGTCAACTGTACTTTCATCGGTACGGGGTAGTTGGATGACTCAGAATTCATATGTTAAAGCCCTAACTCTCCAGTGTGATGGTACTTTGAGATGGGGCTTTGAGAACATAATCGGGGTTATATGAGGTCATGAAGATGGGCCCTTCACAATGGGACAGTGCTCTTACAAGAAGAGGCATCAGAGTGCTAGCACTTTCTCTCTCTCCCTGTACTGACGAAGCAGAGGTCACATGAGCATCCGGAAGACCATGACTGTCTGCAGCCCAAGGCAGAATTCCTCACCATAAACTGACCAGCTGGCACCCTGATTTCAAGACTTCTGGCCTCTAGAACTGTGAGAAAATAAATTTATGTTGTTTAAGCCACCCGGTCAATGGTATTTGGTTATGGCAGCCCAAGAAGATTACAATAATAGTGTGTTTATTAGTCTTTCCCCAGACTCTGGGTTACCCTCAGATACACAGTGCAATTCAATCAGCTAATGACAGGCTACTTAGAAAGCTACTTTGCAATGAGTACTTATTTTATTGAATTGCTTTCCATGAGGATCAATTTTTTTTAAAAAATGAAGCTTTCTAAGTCACCTTATTCCCTCATTCAAAACAGAAATGATTTTTTATTTCTACAGTTAAATGGCATATTTCTAGAAATGTTGACTGTCCTATTTTACTGCACAGAAGAAATTTCAATGAGAAAATTCTCATTGGCGTTTACTGAGCACAACATCAATACTTGGGCATATCTGGGAGTAGTGACCTGGAAGCGCCTTTCAGTCATTCGTTATAATTGTGGAACACTTCGAGTTTGCTGAAAGCATTCACATTCAAATTTTTCTTTCATCTGCAAAATAAATTCAAATGAAGTGTCAGTCTCATTTTATGAATGAAAGAAACTGAGATTCAGAGAAAGGAAATGTCTTTTGCAAGACAGCACAGGACTATGACTAGATTTAAATATCCGGTGACTGAAATGTTTTCTGAGAACTTAAATTGTACGCATACTGTGGCCCCTTTCTCTTAAGAGATCTCCTCCCAGCCTGCACTTAGCCTGGAAAACCTTTAGTGCTGACAAAGATGCAACCCACCACTGGACTCTGAACCTCTGAGCAGACGTGTGGTGCTATTTTCCCTGAGGGCAAACTTCGGTCTGCCAGTTTCTACGGAGCCCCTGCTTGAAGAGAGACTGAAAAGGCTTCTTTTAAAATCTGAGGCATTTGTGTTGCAAGCTCTCCTCTGACTCTTCCTCTCCTACTTTACTTCCCCTTCCAATTATTCTGCTTTGTATAAGTTAAAAAGGAGGTTTAACATTTGATCTTAGATCCAAATAAGAAGCCAGGCAGGTACCATAAAACCCAACAGGCCTTGATTTACTCGTTGTCCTCTTTTATCCTAAACCATACCCCTCACTGATGGAGTGAAAGTGTCCCAAATTCAACATAAGATTTGTTGCTTGATGAAGTAGAAACAGGCAAAAACATTGTTGAAACAACAGGAATTAGTAAGGAAGAATAATGTCACGTTCAATTGAAAAACTAATGAATTGTAAATCAAGTTCTTCTTTGAAAAAACAAGTGACATTTAGTCCCAACTCTGTACTGACCGTGTATGTGTGTGTGTGTGTGTGTGTGTGTGTGAGAGAGTCACTCAGTCGCGTCCAACTCTTTGCGACTGTGTATAGAGAAGATAGATCAGGAGTGAGGCAGACAGTAGTGACTGTCTTAGGGAAAGTGACTTTTTCGTTTTGTTCTGAAAATGATCTAAATCTATATGTCTTGTAAACTACATGGAATTGTGTACACCGTCGACAGTTTAAAGTTTATCTTTGATTTGAATCTCGGGCACCTTTTTCTAAGTCTTCATAGGAGCCTTGCCTTATTTTATCACCTTGAGATTTATTATGCCCAGAAGTAAAAAATGGATGATGTCATATAGAGGAAATGAGTAGGTTCTTTCAACACTTAGGGAATATTAAAGTTGTTTTTAAATATTTTCACTAGAACTCCAAGGAACTTCTGTGTTAAAATGGTACAGAGTACCAGATCAGAAAGTCCTGGTATTTCATTAGCAACAGTGTTCTTAGGAGAGAGGTCTGAATACAGCTAACAGCAAAGACTCAGGTTAGTCTCTGAAATACTTTTGATCTCAGAACCCTAAGTTCAAGAGGAAAAAAACCCATAGAATTTTCTTTTATAGAGTATAGAAAAGAAGTCTGTATTGTGGTATATAGTTAGCAGAACACAGGACTAGGTGATGGGGAACTACTGCATTTTAGTTTTCGTCCTGAGATTTTAACCAGATCACTGTTCCAGGTTTTAATTTCCTCATCTGTAAAAATGGAGATAATAATTCTTATGTCATCTGGAATGATTAAATAAAATATTTGATATCCAAATGGTATGAAGTGGAGAAAAAGAAAAAAGTTATTGAGGGCTCAGTATTTACCGGGTACTTTAGTTACAAGTGGGGCTCTTAAGAGAGATCAAGGTCCATGATTTAGGTCCATGATTCCATCACATTAAAATTTTAAACCAAGTCATTAATAAAAATGCTTTTAATTAAATATAAACAATCTATATTTTACTCTAAAAGAAACTTTAATATGAATACATTTTTCAGGCTTAACAACTACTAAATCTCAATGCAAAGTAAATCAACAGTGGAAAATAAAAATACTTTCTATAAATAGTCACTTCCAAATGTGTCTTCTGTTGGCAGACTAATAATTCAGAATAAAAATCATTGGTATAATGTTTTATACTTTTTCAAAATACTTTTCAAAGGGGACACTAAATTAGATCTAATAACTTAAATGTATTTAAAATTTAACAACAAAAAAGTCAGACACAATGTTATATTTTTCTACTGGTTAAAGACTATTTTATGGAATATAAATAATTTCATACAATATTTTAAAACATTCTGAATACAAAACTTCCTCAAACAAAAAGTTAATCCAAAATGCTACCCACTGAATTTGAAAAAAAAAAATCAAAATACCCTGAAAGAACAATCAGTTTGTCCTGAAAACAAAATTCAGTAAAATAAAAAAAATCCAATGTTATAAATTATTTCAGCTCTTAAAATCAGAGAACTAAGAATTACATATTTTCTTTTTTAGTAACTGCATATGTTTCTTCACATTTTTAAAGAGTAATCTTATTAAAATATAAAAAGAGTTTAATACATATTTTAATAATGCACTTTTCTGTTAACACACACACATATACATACAAATATTTAGGAAGAATCCATATTATCTTCTGGATATAGATGATTTAAGGAAACGTGATAAGGTCATAAGTCTTTCGTTTGACCATATACAGAAATAATTTTAAAGTTAGACGCATATTTTTAATCATCTGGGTTTATAATTGGGTCAGTTTTTTTTCAGTAATTTTTCATAATTTTTATTAGGATGATTAGCTAGTCATGAGAAAAATAATTTAAAATTAGCACTTGATATTTCAGAGTCTAGTTAGTGTATGTTTATAAAAATAAGTATCTAACCAACAGATATATGTTTGGTTCTTAGACGAGGTAGAAAAATTAAAATATCTTACAATGTGATCTGAACTTGAAAAAAATAGAAAATAGCAATCACCAATTCAACCTGTGTGAATCAAACAGTTGGAGAGTTCTTTTTGTTTTTGACATATATACCATATACTTCAAATATAAGGCCTGTGAAATTTATTTTCTACTCCCCAAAATCTTACTAAATTGAAATTCATTTTTTTCATTTACTTACTCATCATTTAATCTACCTAGGGAACTTTACTCTGCAGACAGAGCAAAGACATCTGCAATTAAACCAAAAATTATTAGTTAGGCATTTTTTAGGTTTAAGAGGTATTTTCCCTTTACATACCTTAAATATTAATAATAAAATACATTATAAAAAGCTCTATTATCTTCAGATGTTGTACAATAAATAATTACTTAGATGATAAAGAGTTAATAAAAATTTCAAGGTCTGCTAAAGCATTATGAAGCTCATCATTTATATCTTGACTTCTAAGAAAAGTTTTCAGAGTATCTAAAGCAGTTATTGCCTCATTTTTTGATGGTAAAGGGAGTTCACTTTCCAGAGACCCACCATCCTCCTCCTCGTCAGAAGTATAAAATCCAGTTTCATCTGATTCACTTTCTTTGGGGCATACAGCATCACCGCTGGGTGCTGCCTCACAAGTCTCTAAGTCATCATCCAGGGCAGCATACTCTTCTACAGATAAGCCTTCGGGAAATTCCACTCCTGCCGCCTGGGCGTCGGCAACCAAATCAAGGCCAGTGTCTGTCTCCGCACTTGCCTCCTTGCTTTCTCCCCTTTGAGATTTGAACCCTGCCTCTTCATAGCTCTTAACAATAGTCTCTGGGGTGACAGCCCTCCAACAGAGATGCAATATATCAACTGCATCTAGAAGGGAAAAGGTAAATTCTTTGCTGCCTTCAACAGAGCTCAGAAATTTCTTAATAAGACAATGTCGATATTTGATTTTAAGGCTTCTAATAACACCTTGTTTCATAGCTATAAATTTGGAAGATAAACATGATGGAAAGAACGCTAATTCAATGGACTTCAGGTTTTTTACCTCTGGGTGTGCAGGAGAAGATTCAACAAAAATCACCACTCTTCTTTGCTGAGCTTGAAATCTCTCATCCAGCTTCTGCATCCACTGTTCAAATACTTCTGCAGTCATCCATGCCATTTTGTTAGCTTCATAATACACAGGCAACGATTTTATGCCTTTGAAGCAACGTGGATTTCTGTTTTTCCCAATGAGAAGCAGAGGAAGCTTCTCTGAGCCATCCATGTTTGTCCCGACCACCAGGGTTATTCTGTCTTTGCATAACTTGCCAATTGAACAGGTTTCTCCTTTAAATGCAAAGGTATTTGTAGGCAACATTCGATAAAGCAGCCCAGTCTCTTTTACATTAAAAACATTTTTAGGATGATAATCATTTAAATAATAAGGAAGTATGTTTTGGTGCCAGACAGCTGAAGGGTCTGCTGATACACCTGTGGCTTCTACAGGTTGAGCTCTGAATACTAGACCATACCTGGATTTAAAACGATCCAGCCACCCATTGCTGCACTTAAAATCATTATGTCCCAGTTTCTGGGCAAAATCATTAGCTTTTAGCCGCAACATTGGGCCATTAACTGGCACATTCAGACACTGAGCGATTCGGTACCACCTCATTAGTGCCTCTTCCAGGTCTGTGTAAAAAGCCGTTCTCAGTCTTTTTCTCTTTGGATCAAATCTCAGTGATTCAAAGGCTTCCAGAACCTTGTCTTTATTCTTCATAATAGAAGACAATGAATTTTTCTTTATTCCATATTCAGCTGCAATCTCTGCTTTTTTCTTACCGCTTTCTACTGCATTTATGATGTCGATCTTTTCTTCAATGGATAGACTTTTCTTTTTCTTCACAGTTACGGGCAGAGTTGAGGCATCCACAGGGGCTTCCGCCATCTCACCCTGAGCTTATGTAGAGATGTCGTCTCTCTCTGGGTCTGTTTCTTTAGAAAAATTTATTTTCCAGTATGATACAAATTGCTTTCTAAGCCACTACATATATTAAAAGTTGGTCAGTGTCTAATAGTCTTATTTCTGTGGAAACGGATGAATAAATGCATTTCTTCAAAGGATCTGAATAAGAAAAATATTATCTGCAGCTAGAATATTTTAGAAGAGAAACCTCCTCCCCAGGACCTTGTGCAGTTCAGTTTATTCGGAGTTCCAGAAGTCAAGCTAAAATAGAAATCTCATTATGTCAAACCTGTCCAGTCCTGCTGATGTATTTTTGGAACTTCAATCCTTTAAGATGATCCATTTTATCCATGCGCGCATTCAGCCTCCTCTTAATTCTCCACAGAAGGCCTCAGAGATAAGAAGAAAAGCTTTCAGAAATTTCATGCAAAACATCAGCCGCTAACTTCCAAGTCTCTTTAGGGTAGAGTAGAAAATGGTAGAACCCTTCTAAGACTTGACAATATCCTCTGTCACTTGAAACATTAAAAAAAAAAAAAAAAAAAGAGGAATTTTAGCGATGATATGTCAATTTAATATCAAAAAAAATTTATACTATTTAGTTATGCTTTTAATAATCATGAAAAGAATGGGAACATGTTTCTAAAAATACAGTAACTGAAGCTTCCAGAAGAAATGCTTACCTCCCAAATGGTGTCCCTGTGAAAAGCTCTGGAGCTCTGCTCTGACCCCTTGAGTTCTCACTTGCCTTTGAATGCTTTGTAATATATACTTCTGGAATAAATCAGACAAATTTAATCTGTTTTAAAAATGTGAGCTTACCAAAATTAAAGAACTAAAAATGATGCTGGGTAGATCTTTGGTGGCTGTTTTTCCCATGAAGTCACAGGCTGCCCCTCTGGCTTCTCTAAAAGAAAAACATAGACAGTGGTCACAAGGTCCAACTTTTAATAGAACATGGGAGACAGTGTCTCCTTTACAGGAGTCTGGTAGAATGCTTCGCTAAAAATCCAATCAAGTGATTCCATTACAAATTTTAAAAACGGAAATCTTATTCTGGTTGCTTAAAAATCTAGTAACTTTTTATCACTTTGACACATTGGCCGAATGCACGGAGGCCAGAAAATACTTGACAAAACGCATGGGAATAAACAAAGTACTGGGAAGATACAATGTGGAAAAAAACAAAAGAAGGAGAGAGATCATGGTCTCGACCTCTCAGGACCTCTACTTCTTTATCTGTAAAATAAAGGGCTTATCACAGCGGGAGGAGATGGGCCTTGGTGCCAGACAAACCTGAATTGACAAGTGACTGGCATTTAGCACTTAAGGTGATCCTGGGTAGTTCACTTAAGCCTTTGAAGCCTTGGCCCTCTTTTTTTGTAAAATAAAGGTGACTACAGCATGTACCTCGTGGAGTAATGGCACACTCAGTGAGATTCAGTGAGAGCGTGTTAAGTGCTTAGCACGGCATTTAGCACCTTACAAAGTACTCAATAAATATTTGATGACCTCATCATCATTTTGTGGCTCAGCCGGTAAAGAATCTGCTTGCAGTGCTGGAGACCTGGGTTCGATCCCTGGGTTGGGAAGATCCACTAGAGAAGGAATAGGCTGCCCACCCCAATATTCTGGCCTGGAGAATTCCATGGACTGTATAATCCATGGGGTTGCAAAGAGTCGGACATGACTGAGCAACTTTCCCTTTCCCTTTCATCATCATTATCTTCCCTTTAATGTGCCCTTCCGCTGTGTCAATCTATAAAATTCTGAGATTTCGTGAAATCCTACTTCAAATGATAGCAAGAATCCCACCTTAAACATACACTGAAAGCAGAACTCTTCTTAAGCCAAATAGTGCAGTGAGAATGCTCACCCTACATAAGCTGGTCCCAGCCTTCCCAGGTGGCATCTCCCCCACTAGAATCCACAGGCTTTGGGCCTCCTACAGGCCCAGGAAACACGCTAATCTGATGAAGGGGGTGGGGGGTTTGGCGGTGAGGGTTACTTCCTTCCACGTGAGAGGGTAGACACTCCATTCCTCTAGTTTTTCTCTCTGACCTTGGAGGTTTCAAGATAACACATGCATTTTTTTTTTTTTTTGCACAAAACTTTATCAAAATTCCTCTGCCTTTGTTGGCCAAAACAAAGAAGTAATTTTTATTATAGGAAATAAAACCAGTAAACGAATCTTTTTTGTTGTTGCAAAAATGATCTTAATAATAATTATGAGAGCCTAGGGTGTTAATTTCCAAACTGCTTTACTTCCTGTATTCTAAACAACTCAGGAGGAAGGTAAAACGATTTCAAAGCTCAAACGGTTATAACATGGTTGAATGCAGTCCAGAATCCAGGCTTTCCAAGGTCAAGTCCACCATTCTTTTTACACATTGCATGGCTCCTCTAACAGTTACACATTCTATGCCTCCAGCACCAAGCTAAAGATAGAGTTTCCAATGCCTTTCCAAACCTATCCCCCTCCACATATACCCCAAAAGGCAGTATAAGGTTTCCACAGGAGAACAGCCATTATGAATTCTGGGGACATAAACAGAATCCATACCCCATATCCAATTTTAGGGTGAGCTGACCTTTTAAGTAAATAAGATTTGACCATTCAACTACAAAAATTCTTATATATGGAAACTGCCTGCATATTTTTTTACTATATCCTATAAATATACCATTATTTCAGGATAAAAAATTAAAAATATCTTTCTCTTATTAGGAAGGATACCAACCTCCAGAAATTTAGGGAGCAAGAACCAATTTTTTAAGAAAAGTCAAAACCAAGGAAAATTACTCTCCAAGAGTAAAAGGGAATCTCTTCCTTCTTTCTGTTTGGTTGTTTTTGTTTCTTTTTTCCTCTTCTTTCCTTCCATTTTATTTCATTTGTCAGGTATAAACCCTATCATCTCAAATAATAAGGATTACAGAAAAAGTGACTTGAATTTTCTCCCATATCCTATCACAAATAAAGCAATATAATACACACAATCAGAGATGATTATCTTGATCAAATTGAACACAGTGATACTTTTTTTAGGAAGATAGTAGGATTTTTTTCCTGAGAGTTAACAGTATATATTTCCCTCTAAAACAGTTGTCAAAGTTACAGTTTTCCATGGTAAGATGCAATACATCTTTATTCCTGAAACAACCAAATTTCCAACGCCAAATCAGACAAGCCAGGCTTTTTCCCTAGGAAAGTTAGGCAATACTGCCTAATCAATGAAGCTGAATTCATTGAGAATGGGAATTTTCCATTCTCCCACAGCCCAGTGGCTGGGCTTTTTGTTTTTTGCAGGGAATGATGGCAGCAGCTAATATTTCTTAGAAGTAATAATTCTCTCAATCATGCTACTCCTTGAAGATGGGCATGAATTTGAGCAAACTCCATGAGACAGTGGAGGAAAGAGGAATTTGGTGTCCTATAGCCCATGAGGTCGCAAAGTGTCAGACACTACTTAGCGACTGAACAAAAACAACAACCCCTTGAAGATATTACAGGAGAGAAGTGCTGTACTACTTACTAGCAGTTAGGAACTACTTTTGGAGAAGGAAATGGCAACCCACTCCAGTGTTCTTGACTGGAGAATCCCAGGGACGGGGGAGCCTGGTGGGCTGCCGTCTATGGGGTCGCACAGAGTTGGACACAACTGAAGCGACTTAGCAGCAGCAGCAGCACCAGCACCAGCAGGAACTATTTTCTCTGTACCAACAGTGAAGCGAACTGAAGACTAAGACTAGGCAACTCACTAAAATAGACTTACCAACTGAACTCCAAATAAAGAAAACAATTGTCCATTCTACTAGTAGTAAGAGAAATGTAAATCTTCCTTCAAAACAGGAGCTACCTTTTTGTTTTTGCTTACCAAAACAGCAGTATCTAGGGTTTGCTGGGATGCAGTAACATATATTGCTGCTGCTGCTGCTGCTAAGTCACTTCAGTCGTGTCCAACTCTGTGCGACTCCATAGACGGCAGCCCATCAGGCTCCACCGTCCCTGGGATTCTCCAGGCAAGAACACTGGAGCAGGTTGCCATTTCCTTCTCCAATGCATGAAAGTGAAAAGTGAAAGTGAAGTTGCTCAGTCGTGTCCGATTCTTAGCGACCCCATGGACTGCAGCCTACCAGGGTTCTCCGTCCATGGGATTTTCCAGGCAAGAGTACTGGAGTGGGGTGCCATTGCCTTCTCCGACATACATTGCTAGGATGTACATAAGTTGGTACAAAGCTTGCTGAGGGCAAATTAGCAATATAACATGAAAACTTAAAAAATGTGCATAACTTTTTATCCAGCAAGTCCATACCTACCATTTTATTCCATCTCCCTCAAAATTATAGATATAAAAATAATCTATCTTACAAATATATTCATTTTCTTTTGCTGTGTAACAAATTAACAGACATTTAGGTGGGCTGCCATCTATGGGGTCGCAGAGTCGGACACGACTGAAGTGACTTAGCAGCAGCAGCAGTAGCTTAAAACAATATCCATTTATTATCTCATGTAACTAGCCAGAAGTCCAGGTGGGCTTAACTGAGTCCTCTGCTTAGTGTCTTAGAGGGCTGAAATCAAGATGCCAGTCAGGCTGGGCTCTATCCAGAAGCTGGGGGAGAATTTGCTCCCAAGTTCATTCAGGTTATCTGTGGGCTTCCCTGATAGCTCAGTTGGTAAAGAATCCGCCTGCAATG
This sequence comes from Bos indicus x Bos taurus, assembly GCF_003369695.1. Taxonomy (NCBI): domain Eukaryota; kingdom Metazoa; phylum Chordata; class Mammalia; order Artiodactyla; family Bovidae; genus Bos; species Bos indicus x Bos taurus. The sequence goes on from NC_040092.1 coordinate 67,751,676, forward strand.
CAGGAGACCCTAGTTTGGTTCCTGGGTGGGGAAGATCCGCTGGAGAAGGGATAGGCTACCCACTCCAGTATTCTTGGGCTTCTCTTGTGGCTCAGCTGGTAAAGAACTTAGACTTCTGTGGTTGTAGGACTGATGCTGCTGCTAAGTCACTTTAGTCGTGTCTGACTGTGTGACCCCATAGACGGCAGCCCACCAGGCTCCCCCGTCCCTGGGATTCTCCAGGCAAGAACACTGGAATGAGTTGCCATCTTCTTCTCCAATGCATGAAAGTGAAAAGTGAAAGTGAAGTCGTTCAGTCGTGTCCAACCCTCAGGACCCCATGGACTGCAGCCTTCCAGGCTCCTCCATCCATGGGATTTTCCAGGCAAGAGTACTGGAGTGGGGTGCCATCGCCTTCTCCGTGTAGGACTGAGGTCCCTGGTTTTTTGTTGACTGTGAGCAGAGATTACCCTTAGCTCTTGGAGGCCTCTCTCAGGTACTGACCTGGGGTCCTCTTTATTTCAGCAACAGAGAACCTTTCTCATGTCAAATCTCTCTCAAGCTTCAAATCTCTCTAATTTCCTCTGCTGCCATCAGCTAGAGAAAACTATGCTTTTAAAAGGTTCATATAACCCAGTTAAACTTGAAGGCTTTTGGACTGCAAAGGAAACCATGAACAAAATGAAAAGACAGCTTACTTGTGAATGATGTGACCAAGAAGGGAATAATATCCAAACTATATAAATAGCCCATACAACTCAATACCAAAAACCAAACAACTCAATTAAAAATAGGCAGAAGATCTGATAAGACATTTTTCCAAAAAAGATACACAGATGGCCAACAGGCACATGAAATGATGCTCAACATCATAATCCTCAGGAAAATGCAAATCAAAACCACAGTAGGATATCACCTCATACCTGTCAGAAAGGCTATCATCAAAAACAATAACAAACATTGGCAACAATGCGGAGAAAAGGAAACCTTTGTACACTGTTGGCAGAAATGTAAATTGATGCAACAATATGGAAAATAGTATGGAGGTTCTTCAAAAAACTGGAAACAAACTACCATAGGATCCAGCAATTCAGTGCTGTGTGTACATATATATGCGAAGAAAACAAAAACATGAATTTGAAAAGATACACACACCCCACTGTTAATAACAGCATCACTTACAACAGCCAGGATATGGAAGCAACCTAAGTGTCTATCAACAGGTGAATGGATAAAGATGTATATTACGTATAAATACATAATAGAATATTGCTCAGCCACAAAAAAGAATGAAACTTTGCCATTTGCAAAAATGTGGATGGAGCTGGGGGTATTATGCTTTGTGAAATAAGTCAGGGAAAGACAAACACTTTGTTAACACGTTCACGTAGAATCTAAAACAAAGGAATGTATATAACGAAACAGAGACAGACTCACAGAGAACGAACTAGTGATCACCAGTGAGCAGAGGGAAAGGAGGAGGGCAACGTAGCTGTATGGGAGTAAGAGATACAAACTACTACACATAGAATAAATAAGTAACAAGGATATATTGCATAGCACAGGAAAATGTAGCTATTATTTTGTAATAAATTTAAATGGAGTATAATCTGTAGAAATATTGAATCACTATTTTGTACATTTGAGACTAATATAATATTGCAAATCAATGATACTTCAGTAAAATAAATAAAATATAAGATTCATGTAGTCAGTTTAGGACTAGCCAGATTAACTTCGTTTTGAGTAACTCAAAGTCAGTGAGTAGTTACTTCAGTTACATCTGCAAAATTCCTCTTGCGTATAATATAATCATAGAATGACAGCCTGTCCTGTTCGCAGAGGAAGGAATTATACAAGGTGAAAGTCATTGGAATTCGTCTTAGAATTATACCACACAAGACTGTTTCCTACTTGGTTGTTTTATAATTATAGAGAAAACTTAAAGTAATCCAGATCTGTAGCAAAAAGGATTAGATAAATAACTTACGAATATCTATATGTTAAAATACTATTGAGCCCCTGAAGGAGAATGTTTAATGATATGAGGGAAATTTCATAATATATCAATATTAAGTGGGAAAAGCAAAATACAGAATTGCATGCCAACAAATACAACCTATACTGAAAGTTCCTTGAAGGCAGAGGCTCACGGCTGTTCCTACAGTGCTTGGTGCCCAGCTAACTGTAGGTTCCCAATAACAATTTGTTAAATAAATGAAGAAAAAAATTTGCATAAGATATTGACCATAATGTTGATGTTAACTGTAGACAATGGAATTATAAGTTTTTTCCTTTGTAGTTAAAACAATTTCTACTTTATGTTCTACCCATTCTACTTTTCATGGGCTTATTTAAATATTGCATTAAGTGTTCTTGCCTGGATAATCCCAGGGACGGGGGAGCCTGGTGGGCTGCCGTCTATGGGGTCGCACAGAGTCGGACACGACTGAAGTGACTTAGGAGGAGGAGGAGGAGAATCAGTACCCTTTAATAAAGAGTTTACTTTCAGAGAAGAACACTGAAATATATATAATGATAAATAACAATATCCTTTAACCCACTGCCTGCTTTTCTTCCTAGTCAATAAATAAAAAACAGGCTGCTACAGTTCCCCCATAAGCCAAGCGAATAAATGGTACCTGATTTTTCTAAAGCTGAATAATAGCCAATAGCAGTGCAAAGGTTAGTGATTAGATAAGCTCCCTGTCACAAGCATATATGGCAGGCAGCTATTCCCTTCTTGTTATACTTCTCCAAACACAATGCCAATTAAAAGGAAAATAGTAATCTTCTATTTTTTCCCGAGGAAAATGGGCAGGAAGAATTCCCCAAGCTGTAGGCAATTAGGGAGTGAGAAAGCAAGGGGGTGGGGGGAGGGATCAAGGGAAAGGGTGAGGGAAGGAAGCATAGAGTGAGAGAGAGTCTCCATCTAAGCAGGGCTCGGTTTAAAACAGTCTTTTGAGTCAGCATGAAAAAATTTCCCCAAACCCAAGAATAAAAGCTACTACTTCCTTTTTTTCCCAAAGAAAGTGCATAGACTGTCACTGTTTTCCGTCACCAGCTGAAGTAATTTCCAGTGTATCCTTCAGGTCTTCCTACTTTCTAATTTCCCTGCAGGTAGCAAAAATCATAGGAGGATGAATCCTGTCTATAGCCTTGCACAGCATAACACTATGCATTAATATAAGGACTAACTGTGCACACTAGCAGAATCACACTGGACCAGAGAGCACCTAAAATGATTCACAGCACCCTCACCAAGTAGAAGTTAGCATCAGTTCCAACCACATCTGAATTTCTATCAAAACCAGCAGCTGCCAAGAAAACGATCCAGCTAAGGACAAATAACTAAACCAAGTGTCTACCTTTTTAATATCAGAAATACTTCTGAGCTTAATGGTCTAACAGATATCTTTAGTTAAATGTCTCCAAACTCAAGAGACAGCTGGCAGGAATCCTTACAGCCCCAGCCAGCCCAAACAGTTAAGTACACATCTTTCTGGTACCACTGAGCACTGTCACCCACCTCTTCCTAGTCATCCTTCTGAAACTCTAATCCTTGTACTGGCTACTAAGTTCCATTCTGTTCCTACATAATAAAAGCAGTAATTATTCTAGATGGCAATGGCACCCCACTCCAGTACTCTTGCCTGGAGAGTACCATGAACCGAGGAGCCTGGTGGGCTGCAGTCCATGGGGTCGCTAAGAGTCGGACACGACTGAGCGACTTCACTTTCACTTCTCACTTTCATGCATTGGAGAGGGAAATGGCAACCCACTCCAGTGTTCTTGCCTGGAGAATCCCAGGGGCGGGGGAGCCTGGTGGGCTGCTGTTTAAGGGGTCGCACAGAGTCGGACACGACTGAAGCGACTTAGCAGCAGCAGCAGAAGCATTCTAGATGGGGATCCTTCTCTTATAATTGAGAAGACTAACAGGAATGCTTCTAACCACAAAATCCACAGTAAACTGTAGAACTAGAGCTAAATGAACGAATATATATATATTCATCCATTTCCCCTGGAGGCGGGCACGACAACTCACTCCAGTATTCTTGAATGGAGAATCCCCATGGAGCAGGAACCTGCCGGGCTACAGTCCGTGGGATAGTAAAGGGTCAGACACAACTGAAGCGATTCAACATGCAACCACAGATTTACGTTTTGGAATTTCATTACGGTTTTTGTCAGAGAAGGTGTCCTGGAAATCTCAGACAATAAATATTGGTATTTACTTTTGAAACATTGTGGTGCATTTACTCTTCACAGATATGGGATAGGTGTTTGTACAGGGATGTATGGTTCACTATGCTGAAACTCCCTACAAATCCAAAGAGGCAGAATTCTGCCTTCGGGCACTTAGCCATTAAAAATGTCTTGTCAGCTAATTTGACAAGGCAGGTGAGAAGTCTGGTCTAGAGGGGTAGATTCCACGGAGTGCGCTGTTACCTTTGTCATTTCTGCAAGTGACAGGGCTGTCAAAAGCAGTCTAGAACCTGGAAGGGAGACTAGCGCGGCTGGATCACCGGTACGTCCTGTATGCAAATGAGCTTCAAGGGTCTAGCACCACTGCTGAGCCGTACTGTGCGGGGACAGGCAGAATAGCCGAAGTGCAGGTTGGGGCCTTCACTTAGGAAACTATAACGGGATCCAAGAGGACTGTTCGGAGGTCTCTGTAGACAGGGCAGTGATCTATTAAGTAATGGGGCAAGCAAAGAAAGCAGAAATCGGTCATCTGAGTAAAGAGAAGCAGGAGAGAAAAGTATCACGGATCCACTCTCTGCCAGCAAGCAGAGCAGAAAGTGATCACAAAGACAGCAAATCATAACTCAGGGATGCCGAACAAGGGTGTCTAGTCTGGTCGTCCAGAAGTGGGTGGGCGTGAGTGGACAGCGTGGGGCACTGGGGAAGGAGAGTGAAGCACCCGCATCCCGTCTGCTCCCTAAACCCCGCATTCCCTCCACCCTCTCAAAGCCCGCGGGTTTGGAATAACCTTCTGCGTGCTCTCCGGCAGTTGAGAAAGAAGCTTTGGCTCTCCTGAGATTGCGAGGCGCCCTCCCGCCACCGGCTCACCATCTGTTGGGGGAAAGCCTAACGCGTGAGGCTGAGGTGTGTGACTGAGAAAGTTATGCTAAGGGCTCCTGGACCTCCGACCACTCAAGACCAGGCCCGCGCGCCCTGGGGCAAGCTCGGGCAGGTGCATCTGGACCCAGGCTCACACCCCTCTAGGACTGGCCGCAACCAGAAAATTACCCGGGCAACGGCGCCGGCTGAGTCCCGGATGTGGTTGCTAGGGCCGCAGTGGGCGGGGCGGGGCCCGCCCCCTGGAGAGGGGACCTCGCTGGAGGTGTGCTGGCACCATCGAGACGTGGCTGGGCTGGCCAGATTGAGGGAGAGAGAGGCCGTCCAGGGCCACGGACAACGCTACTTCCGGTCCCCTCACTTCCGGCTCTGCCGCTCCGGGTGCAGGAGCTGTAGGCCGCCGGTGGAGAGGCTGCCGGTCTGAGTAGATTCGGAGGTTGGTCAGTGTGAGGCTGTGACAGTTGGAGTTGCTCCCCGCCCCGGAGGAGCCGAGGTGCGTGGCGGGAGGGGAAGAAGGAACAGGCACAAGTCGCGTTTCCGCTCACTTCTGGCCAGGGCTGAGGCGACTTCAGGGAGCAGAGGCAAGGATAATCCTCGACGTGAGTGCTGCCGGCTTCCCTGCAGACAGGTGAGGGCGGAGCTGGCCGGCTGGGAAGGAGGCGGGGGAAGGCTGCTTGGAGCTGGTTGCCCGGCCGGACACGTTGCCTCCGGGGTTCGCTGTTCCGTACTTTCACAGGGCACTTCTGTCCTTAGACTGTGTGTGCCATCTCTCTCTACCCAGGTACTCGGCCTTGGATTTCTACCCCTTCGTCCCTCTTGTCACCCTGAGGGTGCCCCCGAAACAGCCGGGTGAAGCGGTAGGACCGGCCCTCCCAGGGCGGCACCCTCCGGGTTGTGAACGCATTGAGTGGGGAAAGGGATTGCAGGATCCGGGTCTTTTCGACTGAGTCTCCGAGTGGGCCACCCTCCGGTTTGGTGTCCAGCCTGTATTGCTGATTTTCTTTCCCTGCATCCGCCACTTCCCCTCTCCCGCAGCGATAGTCCCTGCTAGAGGTTCCTCAGGCTGTGGTGCAGGGAGGAGCCTTGCCTAGGAAATGTCCCAAGCCTGACTGTGCTGGAGAGGACGTCCAAGGAATGCTGGAGTTTGGGAAGGAAGTTGTGCTGTCGTCTCGTCCGTTCCTCTTTGCCAAGTTAACTACTGTTTACGTGTCTAGGAAAAAGGAAAGAGGTTTTTGTTGCTGTTGTTTTAAGAACAGTTTCTAGACGCTTTCCCCTTTTACTTTATTGTATTATTACTTCCTTTATGTTCTTATCCGCCCTCTTGAGCCCTTTGATCTCAAAAAGTTTGTCGTTTCCACTTCCTGCACATCCTTTTAACCAACCCCCTTTTAGGATTTGTCCCCCTCCCTTCCTTTTCTCCTGGATTAAAACATGTAATTTCTCTGAGTCGGTTCTTAAGGAAGAAAAAGATGGAAGATTTGAAGGACTTTTGTTAAACTTGTGCTTTCGGCTGCAAAAGTGGCAGGTGTTTGTGTGTTCCCCTTTGCTGTTTAATTAACCTCACTGGTGTGGGAATGTGCACAAGAATTGGTTATGTTAAATCCTTCCTGGGTTAAGGCTGCAGGAGTTGGCTGTTTTATTGCTGCTCTTTCGATTTGAAGACAACAGATTACATGTCAGTACTGTTTTAATCCCACTTTTGTTTTTTCCTTGCTCAACCCTCCCTCCCAGCCACCAGGTCTAACACTCCTTAGCTGAGAAAACAGCAAATATTTCTAATCTTATTTTATTTTTTGGATTAAAATCTCTGCCTCAGTTACTTTCCTTCTTTTTCAAATTGATAAATTAGTTTGCCTAAATCCTGGGTCATGCCTTAGGGAGTCCATGGTCTGTGACTTTCAGGGGACTTCCTCATCCCCACCCCCGAAATTATGGGCAAAGTTTTGTTTCAGTACATTTTCTCTCCTCTGAAGAAAATTCTTAAATGAGATATATAACCTCCAGTAGATTAAAAACCACTCCTTAAGGCAGTGTCTTCTTGAAGTTAATGAAAACTTTTTTTTTTTTTTTTGTGGAGCTTTTTTTTTTGTTTTCAAACTCTACATAGCTAGTTTGGGCACCATGGAGAGTAGAATGCAGAGATTCTAGCTTTATAGTGATGAAATCTCTAGGTACTTTAGAATTTCAGTGTTTCTAAATTCCTTCCTAGACCTAGAGAAGGAAGTAAGGCTGCCTACTTATTTAGTTCCTGATTTGTGGTTTTGAGGTTTCTTTTTAGGGATTGCTCTTGGTGGCCAATGTTGTAGAGATCCAGTGGATTTATAAATTGATACATTTATGATTTTTGAATATATATTAAATATCACCAACCCACTGGGTACAGCTCAGAGTAAAAGTTTAAACTTCTACTGTACTTTGTTTTCATTTTCTTTTTTTTTTTTTTCATTTTCTTATTTTTCACTTAAGGTTATCTACTTCGGCCTTCAGCTTATTTAGAAAGGGCAAAGCATGTTTCAGTGGTGTGGTCCCTAAGTCTTTGGCATGTTGCTGCTCATCTTGACATCTCCTTTCTCTCCATATTACCTCTAGATTAAGAATAATGATAATTCTCTTTTGTGAATAAGTTAGTATCCTTCCAAACTTAATGTAAGTTTAGAGTGCATATTGAAATTTGCTGATTTGATGGTGTTTGTTGATCAAGGGTTGACCTTCTAAAATGTTTGACGCCTATTTTATAGAATGTTTAAACTTGAAGAGAACTATACAGCTTATCATAGTCCATACAGAGTGACCAGCGTCTTCTGCTCAAAAATTAATTTTCCCTCTATCTAGCATCCTTACTTTGCGGAGTAGCGGGGGCGTGACAGAAAACATAATCTTTATAAAAAAAAAAATCAACCATGCTAAATTAGTTTCCTTCTAAGGCAATGAGGAAGCCAGAAGACTGATAATCTGACACCGTAACGTCTGTCTGCGTGCTGTGGGCCGGCATTGTGCTGGGTGCTTTGTGTGATCTCCTTGCCTCATCCCACCCTCAAAGCAGCCTTATAACTCGGCTGAGCTTTTCATTTCTGTAGATTAAGAAGGGCTTCTCAGGTAGTGCAGTGGTAAATAATCCGCCTGGCAGTGCAGGAGACGCAATAGACACAATCCCAAGGTCAGGAAGATCCCCTGGAAGAGGGCATGGCAATCCACACCAGTATTTCTGCCTGGAGAATTCCATGGGTAGAGCCCGCCTGCACGGTCCATGGAGTTACAAAGAGTCTGGCACGACTGAGTGAGCACACACACACAGATAAAGAAATTGGAACTAAATGATAAACTGAAGCTAATCTGCTCAGAACTACACTGGTGGAGCCAGGATTGAACCTGGGTTATCTGAATCCAGACTGAGCTACTGAATCCAGACAACTACTACTCCAGTGCTTCTAGCATATTTTCTTTACATCTTTGGTACAAGTTGGAGGTATCTCACCTGATTTTCTCTCAGACGTTAAGAAGGTCTCTTCCTTTATTAATTTTCAATAATTGAACACCTGATTTCATGTCATATCAAAAAGTATGACAAAAAGAAATGAATTTGGAGGAGGCCTATGGAGTGTCATTTGATAGTTTTCCTATGGGGTAGATACAAATCTGTGTGTGTGTGAGTGTGTGAGATGACATATGAGGAGTGGAAAATGTGAAAATAAAGGCTTTTAAGTAATAGACTTAGCATTGTAAGAGTCTGGAGGTATAAATACATTCCAGAATGATGAATTTGGGATGGGATAAGGAATAAATTGAGGATGGAGTAAGTAAATTTAATAGGGAATTTAAGAGAATATGGTTATGGATGAAAAACTAATGATATATGTACAGACTGGAGAGAGTAGTTCCACAAAATATGGACGACGATGACTTAGGGACTATAACGGTCTAAAAGTCTCATATTCACCAGCATTAGTTCTAGGAAGTATGAAAAAAAAAGACTATAAAACAAAGGAACTTGAAAATACTCTTGTCCTCTTTAGTGTCTCCTAACTTTGCCAGTCATGGAAGCCACTGAATAGCTCTTACAAATCCTCAGCTGTTCTCTACAAAAGCACACATTTTCGTTTTCTCTTTCCTTTGTGACTTTCTCTTTCATCTTTCCTCCATTACTTCTAAACTTTTGCCTTGAAATAGTTATAGGCAGGTATTGCTGGAAATTGCTCAGATGTTTTGTGAAAATTTGGTAGCATCTCTGCCATATTGTCACCTGAGAGTTTTGTTTCATTTTTTGTGTATCTGTGTGGCGCTGGACTCACAGCTCCTTGACATCCTGGCTTGATTCTTTTTGGTCCTTTGGGAGAACTGTGGCACGGCTGTCTTTGAAGCAGAATCGTGAGAATGACAGAGTTGGTGGCAAGACCCAAGTCAGCTAGAGGAAGGAAGCTGCCAGCTCCAATGTTCTGCCAACGTGAGATAGTGTTAGAGCAAGGTTTCCAAACTTCTCTGCATCGTGGCACACATAAAACGATTATTTGTATGGCAGACTCCCTGGTTCCCTGAAAGCTGAGGGGGCCAGGGAGTGGGGGGGTCATTATTTCAGCACATCCATAATTCGTTCTTGGCACGTTGGTTGGAAAAGCTTTGTCCAAGAGAAGAGGAATATGGTATTCTGATAAAGTACTTTGTAAAATACCTGATAAGGGATGGATTCACATTCCAGGTAGAAAGAGTCCCTGGGGTTAAGCCAGGGGATATAACCTCTAGGATGGCTCTGTGTTTTGTTTCAGAGCTCTGCATTGAGTGTCTAGGATAGCACCAGGATGTGGAAGTCCATAACGGGCTAGGCATTATGCTTTATAGATGCTTTATATGTTTTAGGAATTTCTTATTTTCTGTTAAATAAAGAAACAGGTGTAGAAACCAGTAGAAGTAATTAGTCCAACTAATTGGACGAATTAAAGGAGACTCACAAAGTTGCTTGACTCCAAAGCTTGTACTCTTTATCACTGTAGTGACTAAATGATTTTGTGACATTGTGGTTTCTAGTTAAAGTGTGAGACATTGGTGGCAGAGGGTGATGGTGGTGAAAGGGAGAAAAGCAAGAGGACTATTAAGTGTTTATATTTGGCAGCCTTGAAGTGGAGTTCTAGAGCCGATGGCTTTCTCATAGGATTTCCAACATGTTGGGATGGGGATGGGGGAGAAGAGAACTCAGAGTAACTGGAGCCATTGGTGTCCTTCTAACAAAAGGGCTAAAAATGTAGATCCTCTTCATGTTTGACTGAATGTAAATTGTAGAATGTTTCTTAAAGGTATGTTTATAGATTATTTTTGTTTTTCTGTATTTCCTCATTTTTCTGTACAGTGTATTATTTACTTTTAAAATTAAGCATATTTTCAGCATGACAACTAAGATATGTTCTTGAAATAAAAATTCAGATAATGAGCAAATGGAATGGAAGCTTCTACTTCTTTAATCCCTCTGTCCCTCACACCTGCTGTCAGTTAATTCACAAAGTAGATGTTGGGGATTGGATGAAATTCATGAGAAAGCTCTAAACTGCTGCTCTCTGACAGAGTAGCCACTTGCCACATGTGGCTGTTTAAAGTAGTTAAGATAAAATAGGATGGGTAGTCTCCACTTTATTACCCAGCCCTGCTAAAACTTTCGGAGAAGGCAATGGCACCCCACTCCAGTACTCTTGCCTGGAAAATCCCATGGATGGAGGAGCCTGGTAGGCTGTAGTCCATGGGGTCACTAAGAGTCAGGCACAACTGAGCGACTTCACTTTCACTTTTCACTTTCATTCATTGGAGAAGGAAATGGCAACCCACTCCAGTAGTCTTGCCTGGAGAATCCCAGGGATGGGGGAGCCTGGTGGGCTGCCATCTCTGGGGTTGCAGAGTCGGACATGACTGAAGCGACTTAGCAGCAGCAGCAACTAAAACTTTAAAATACTATATGGTTGGTGACATAATAAATATACCATTGAAATAAGATTTTTTAAAATATCTGTTTCGCATGTTGTGTAGTTTTTGTTTTAGCTGGTGAGATATTACTGCCGTGTTTTTTCTCAGCTTTTTGTTTTAACTAAATCCAGATGGTCAGAGTCTAATATTTTCCTTGGATGTTTGGGGATTATGGTTAGCTGCTTTTCTAGGATAAAGATGTCAGCTTTTCTAAGGATGTGAGTGTTTTCTATCTCCTCTGAGCTCTGGATCTGTATATCTTACTTTAAGTTAGCACCTCTCTGGACTATATTAAAGATATCTCATATACAAGGTCTGAAACTAAACTGGTCTCTCCCTCACTCCCAACCCCCGCCCCAATATGTTTTTTCTTCTTTCTTTGTTTTTTATTTTAGTGAATGACTCCATTATCTTACCAGTTGGAAAATCCAGGAAAGTAGGAGTGAACCTTATTCACTCCTCTCCCTGATAGGTCCAGTCTGTCAACAAGTTTTTATTAGTCTTATTTTCTAAATATCTCTTAAACCTGTCTAGTGTTTCCCATTTCCACTACAACCACTTTACTTTGTTACCATAATCTCGCTTGAAATTTCTACAGGAGCCTTCTTTCTTGTTTACCCACTTCTTCAGATCATCTCTAATCCAGTATCCATCCTAAAGGCACAGTGATTTATTTTGAAAACACATCTGATTGTCAGCTCTTCCCTCCTCCCTCCCAATCTTTTTATGGCTTCTCATTGCTTTTGGGGTAAAAACAAAACTCTGTAACAGCACCTAGCCCTCCAGCCGTAACTCTTCATTTCACGCGTGCTGGCCTTCACCAGTCCTTTGCACTCGTCTTGCTCTTGCATTGCACGGCTTTGGCACGTGCTTTTCTCCCTGTCTAGACCACTCGTTCTTTACTTTCGTTTTACTTGTTGGCTTCCAACTATCCTTCACATCTCAACTGAAGTTTTGCTTCTTTAGGACATGATCTAAGCTCCCTAATCTAACCTGAGACAGTAACATCGTACACTTACCACAGTTGCAGTTGACGTTTATATGTATGATTGTATGGTTGTCTTTCTGTTCCACTCTCTCCATTTCCATGCAGACAGGGACCACGTCTTTTTTTTGGCTCATTGACTCCCCCGGACCTGTCTCAGTTCCTGACACCTAAATATTGATTGAATTTCCAAGTTCATAGTATGAAAGATTTCAGTTTATGGAGTTTTGTAATATAGGATTTTAAATATAAATATTTATAAATATGGAGAAGGCGATGGCACCCCAGTCCCGTACTCTTGCCTAGAAAATCCCATGGATGGAGGAGCCTGGTGGGCTGCAGTCCATGAGGTCACTAAGAGTCGGATACAACTGAGTGACTTCACTTTCACTTTTCACTTTCATAAACTGGAGAAGGAAATGGCAGCCCACTCCAGTGCTCTTGCCTGGAGAATCCCAGGGACGGCGGAGCCTGGTAGGCTGCCGTCTATGGGGTCGCACAGAGTCCGACATGACTGAAGTGACTTAGCAGCAGCAGCGTTTATAAATATAACAGTTAAATTGCCAGTTATATTGTTTTTTCCAAGTGCATGAAAATAAACTATTTTAATAGCATAAGTTTGTATTAATACTAACAAAACAGTACATATTATATAATAAGAATACTATAGCACAATATTCTTTGATTATTTTATAATAAATTCTTATTTTAGAATAGTTTTAGACTAACAATTATTGTAGAAATAGTGTACAGATTCCTACGTACACTATTCCCAGTTTCCCACATTATTAACATATTACATTAGTATGGCACATTTGTCGCAATTGGTGAACCAGTATTTACACATCATTAACTGATGTGTGTCAGAGAAGGCAATGGCACCCCACTCCAGTACTCTTGCCTGGAGGGTCCCATGGACGGAGGAGCCTGGTGGGCTGCAGTCCATGGGGTCGCCAGAGTCGGACACGACTGAGCGACTTCACTTTCTCTTTTCACTTTCATGCATTGGAGAAGGAAATGGCAACCCACTCCAGTGTTCTTGCCTGGAGAATCCCAGGTACGGGGAAGCCTGGTGGGCTGCCGTCTATGGGGTCGCACAGAGTCGGACACGACTGAATCGACTTAGCAGCAGCAGCAACTGATGTGTGTGGAGATGCCTCAGTTTTCTCCTAACGTGCTGCTTCTCTCGCAGGACTCCACCCTGGAATAAATCCACAGTTTAGTTGCCGTGTGTCCTCTTAGCAGTTTCTTGCAAGGACGCCTTGTTTTTGATGACAGGGTGATAGTTTTGAGGATATCAGGTCAGGTGGTTGTAGTGCTGCGTGCTCAGTCGCTTCAGTCGTGTCCGACTCTGCGACCCTGTGGACCATGGCCTGCCAGGCTCCACTGTCCATGGGATTCTCCAGGCAAGGATACAGGAGCGGGTGATTGTAGATTGTGCCTCAGCTGGGGTTTGTGTGATTCTTTTCTCATTATTCAACCGGGTAACGTGTCTTGGGGAGAAAGACCACTGAGGTGAAGTGCAGTTCTTGGATCAAGAGAAGATGGTGTCAATCTGCCTACCATTGTTGATGTTAACTTTGATCACCTGGCTTTTGACAGTGTCAGCTCTGTACATTGTAAAGTTGCCCCCCTCTTTGTATATTGTACTTTTTAGAAGAAAGTCATTATATGAAACGCACTCTTAATGTGTGGGGTATTATGCTCTACCTTCTTCACAGTGGTATGTATATAAATTTGGGGGATTTTTCTGCAAAGGAGATTTGCCTCTTTTCTCATATTTATTTATTCAATCATTTATTTATATCAGTATTGATTGATTCTTGGATATTTTATACTTTGCATAAAATCCAATCTTACTTTATACGGTAATATAGTATATAATCCAGTATTTATTAATTTTGTTGCTCAGATTGTTCCAGCTTTGGCCTTTAGAAGATTTTTCAGTTAGTTCTTATATTCTTTTGAGTTTTTTTTTGTTGTTCTGTTCTGGTGGGGTTTTTGAAAAAAGCACATTCTTCCTTTCCAGCAGTACGAGATGCTCCAGGCTCATCTTGTATATATCCTGCCCCAGTCCTAGAAACAGCCATTTCTCCAGGGAGCTCCGGTGCCCTTTATTGGAGAATGGTATTAGAAACCAAGATCTGGGCACTGTGTGTGCTCACCGTTGCTAGGGTTGCTTCTAAGAAATATGCACTGATTCGTGTAAAGACACATATCTGTCTATTTCTATATAGCCATCTGTATCTATATTACTAAGCTGTACCCTGATGCTGGGAAAGATGGAGGGCAGGAGGAGAAGGGGATGACAGAGCATGAGATGGTTGGATGGCATCACCGACTCGATGGACATGGGTTTGGGTGAACTCCAGGAGTTGGTGTTGGACAGGGAGGCCTGGCGTGTTGTGGTTCATGGGGTCACAAAGAGTCGGACATGACTGAGCCACTGAACTGAACTGTTTCTTAGATTATTTTCTCTGAGCTTTTTCCCATTGAAAAAATTACCTGTGAATATTGAGGGGTTTATTTTATATGGTTTTGGGAATTAATAACAGAACTAAAGGAACTCTCCAGTTCTCTTGCTTCACTTCACTGCTCGTGTTCTGGACCTTAGCTAGCCATCTGTGAAGAATGAGGCCACAGTACACTCAATAATTTAGAGTTTATTTACAACTAGTTTTCTTTTCAGGAAGTAATTTAGCTTTGAGAGTCTTACCATTTGACTTCTCATTAGTTTCTCTGTAACACACTCTGAATGGGGCAAATAAAAAGACTTCTCCGAACTGTCAATTTTGTCACTTGGTTAGAAGTTGGTGATAATCATGAGGATGCAAATAGTTGAATCTCTGTTACGTTGGTTTTTAAATTGTTTCTCATTACTATATATAATTGAGAATAACTATATTTTGTCAGAGTTTTCTACTTTTGAATTGTCTAGACTGTGTGTTTATCTTAATGAGCAACATGAACTGAATTTATTACTACCTAAAAGAACTAATGAGTGTCTAACAACATAGCTTTTACAGATACCAGATAGTTGTTGACATAAAGACAGCAGTATAATACGTATATATATGATTTTTTAAATCTTATTTGATTATTCTACTTATGAAAGAAAGTGGAATATACTTTGAACGTATTGTATGGTAAACCACTTTGAGTTCAACATCATTTGTGTTGACTGTAGGGAAAAGGATTTTCCTCGTAGGTTAAGGAAGCTATCGTCATAAAAAATTACACACTATTTTAGATTGTTTTGACTGAGAAAACTAAGTTTTTAGCTTTATAATTTTTTTATTGTAAACCAGTCAGTGCAACTTGAAGATTAATATTGGATTATGAAATAAAAACAAATCTTAACCATTCTCTTTTATTTATCCATGAAGAAAAGATAGGTGTATTTCCATAGATTCTATCTAGAGCAAAAGAAATAGAGCCACTCTCTTCTAATCAGTAACCAGTCTCTGAAACCAGTGACATACTCTTTGTCTAGAGAAGTTAAAGCAAGTTCAGACGAAGCGAGCCCAGGCTTTGCTACTGATTGCCCTCAAGTTTCTGTTACCTACCTCACTAGCATTGTCCTTGAGTTCCAGCAGAATTCCTTCATAATTATTTACAGTACTTCTCCAACTTTTTCACTAATGTAATCTACAAAGAATATCTCTTCAGATAGTTCTTTGGAGACTCATATTTCATCATAAAAATTCAAGAAGTTTCTTAGACGGCTTGTATTTTATTCAAGTGAATTTTGTTTTAGATTCCGTAATAGCATACTTATTTTCATTCCAAAAATGTAGATTCTCCTTCCACTGTGCTGTGTTTATCCTGTTTATGTCTGCTGTGCTTATATTTGCTTTCCTGTGCCTTGAGCATACCTTTTCAGATGCCCTGTGATATGTGAGTACCTTTATTTGAAATGTTCATGTTATAATTTCTGTTCAACTTTCTTTCTTTAGTATTATACTTCTAAATCTTTAAGTCCTCAGCATTATGGCGATTATAAATGCATTTTTTTCTTGTCTGATATCCATGGAGTCATGTGTTTCTTTTTATCTTCCAGGGTCCTGGCAAATCTCTGCCTTCCTGTCCTCTCTTTCCTGGGTCCTGAGAAAGATCCTGAATGCATTTAACAGTTGTAGGATATTGAATTCTCCCTCATTAAACTCTCCTGCATTGGGACAGGTCCTTTACCGCTGAGCCATCAGGAAAGCCCAGATATAGAACTGGTCTATTCAGTTTGTAGAAAACAAAATGTGATTGTGATAATAAATTAAAAGCAACTCCAAACAGTGGGATGAAGTATAAACTTTATGTAACATTAATTATACATTTTTACAGATGCTAATTAGTAATTCACTTTATAGATCATTGGTTCTTACACTCATTAGTTAATGAACGCTGCTACTGCTGCTGCTAAGTCGCTTCAGTCGTGTCCGACTCTGTGCGACCCCATAGACGGCAGCCCACCAGGCCCTGCCGTCCCTGGGATTCTCTAGGCAAGAACACTGGAGTGGGTTGCCATTTCCTCCTCTAATGCATGAAAGTGAAAAGTGAAGTCGCTCAGTTGTGTCCGACTCTTAGCGATCCCGTGGACTGCAGCCTACCAGGCTCCTCTGTCCATGGGATTTTCCAGGCAAGAGTACTAGAGTGGGGTGCCATTGCCTTCTCCCAGGTAATGAATACTTCTGGTCAATTTATAGAAGTAGAGCCCCAGAGATGACAAGATATTTTTGGCGTCCAGTATAAACCAGCCTGTGAAGCTTCAGTGTTGATGGTAGTTTTGAAATAATGATTTATCATTTTGAGGATCACTGTTAAAGATAACTTTAAATTCATGTAAAGATCAGAAAACATATATCTTAAATAGCACGTATTGCAAGTCACTTTTCCCCCCCATAATCGTAAGTTTTATTTTTTCTTCCAGCTTTTTTGAGATATAATTGACATAAAGCACTGTATAAGCTTAAGGTGTACAGCATAATGATTTGATTTACATGCATCATGAAGTGATTGTCACAGTAAGTTTAGTGAATGCCATTATTTTTAAATCTTGTCATTCGCAGTGTTGCCAGTTATTAAAGTTATGAACAAATGAACTTCTAAAAACTGTGAAGGTTGGAACATTTAAATAATATGAATGAAACACAGACATAATACCTGTCTCTGTAGTTCTCAGAAATTTGATTCCCCCTTTCCCTATCTTCCAGGAGTTTTTTTTTTTATACTTAGCAGTTTATTATATATTACTAATAAAGGACATGGTAAAGGACACAGATCGATAGCCAGATGAAGTGATATATTGGACAAGATCTGGAGTGATTCTGAGAACAGGAGCTTCTGTCCCTGTGAGTTAGGGTGTTCCATGATCCCAGGACATGGATGTGTTCACCACAACTTCTCCACACCGCGTAGTTCAGGATTTTTGTGGAGACCTCCTCACCAAGCCATTTTCAGTTGTTACCTCTGTCTCTATCTCCTCTTGCCTCGGAAAGTTGCAAACTTCTAACCATGGCGTGGTCATTCCGGTAAGCAGCCCCCATTCTAAAGCTGTCATTTGGTCTTCTGAGCTGTGTAATATGGATATGTTTTCCTGTTTGGTGCTACTGGTTCATGCGCGGGAGCAGATGGTAACTCCTGAAAGTAGTAGCAGCAAAAATGAACTCCTCTAGCTTTCTTCCGTTTTCCATTCCACGCGCCACTGTTTCTGTGGGTTCCTTCCTTCTTTCATTCTTTCCTCTGTGGGACAGGTTTCCTCCTCCTATCTGAGGGTAATTCCTCTAACTTTGCTCAGACTTCTTTACTGTTCTTAAAAAACGTTTATTTTGTTCTGATTTTAGACTTGCAAAAATAGTAGTTTCCTTATACTTCTTACCTTCTTCCCCTGATGCTCACATAACCGTAACATAATTATCAAGAATAGGAAACTAACATTGGTATAATATTATTGACTAAACAACAGCCATTATTAGAGTTTCACCAAATTTTCAACTGACTCTCCTTTTTCTGTTTCAGGATCCTGTCTAGGAACCCTCATTGAAATTAATCATTTCTCCAAAGTCTCTTTCAATATGTACATTTCTCACACTTGCCTAGTCTTTCATGACCATGTCACTTTTGAAAAGTACTGGTCAAGTATCTTATAGAATGTTCCTCAGTTTGGGTTTTTCCAATGTTTTCTCATCATTAGACTGAACTTCTGCATCTAGGGGACAAGTACTGCAAAAATGATGTTGTCCTTCTCAGCTCAGCATCTTAGGGATTATGCTCTTGGTATATCTTACTACTGGTGATTACTTAATCACTTTGAGAGAGATCTGCTGAGTTTCTTCACTGTGAACTATGAGTTCTGCATTTACTGTCTTTCTTTCTTCAGTTGAGTAGTTATAGGAGATACTTGCAGATTATGTAAATTCTATTTCTCCTCAAACTTGCCCTTTTATTTTAACATCCGTCTGCAACACTTACTACTGTGATGTTTGCCTGGTGGGGATTTCTGGTTTTCTCTTTTCTGTGCTCATTAATTGGAGAAGGAAATGGCAACCCACTCCAGTATTCTTGCCTGGAGAATGCCATGGACGGAGGAGCTGGTGGGCTACGGTCCATGGGGTTGCAGAGTCGGACACGACTGAGCGACTTCACTTCACTTCACTTCGTGCTCATTAATGGAAATTCTCGTGTGAGGAATGGTCACTTTACCCCATTTGTATTTGGTTATTTTTTATGTCAGTGTGGACGCATTAGTATTTGTTTTATTATGTGAGTTCAAATCTAGTACTATCATGATTTGCTTTGTTGCTCAAGATGTCCCAGCAGTGGCCATTAGGAACTCCTTCTGGTTGGGTCCTTTCTTCTTTTGGCAAGTCCCCTTTTTTAATTGAATTTTTTTCTTATTTCTGACCCCAGAAAATGTCCCAGGCTCATCTTGTCTTGTCCTTATCCCAGTCTTAGAATCGTCCACTTTTCCTTAAGAACGGTGGTTCCTTTTATTGGAAAACAGTGTTTAGGGACTGAGTACCAGATGGCATCATTGTTACTGGGTATCACTGCTTCTAGGTCCTCTCGGGACAAAGCTAGGAGGCCAGTACATACATGCATATGTGTGTGTATAACATACATACACAAATACATACACATATATTAAAAATAATACTGATAACTATTTCCAGTCCAATACAACAGTGCTTATTTAGCATTTCTCTTTTCTTTGTAATTTTTTCTCCAACAGTGAGAAACTTAAATTTTTAGTACCTACATTCTGTTCACATATTTGTTCTGTTCTGTTACACACATAAAGTAGTTTAAGAATTATTAACGTGTACCCCTGTGGGAAATACTGTATTAATAGGCTTTGTATCTAATTCTCTCCGTCTTTAGCCTCATGGTGTCCAGGCAGGATACTCTATTCTCCTGCCTTTCCTTTCTCTCGCCCCCGTTCTTCCCCTCCCCTCTCTCCGCTTTCTTCTCCTCCTTCTCCCTTTGCCCATCCTCGTTTCCCCTGTCCGTTTCCTGGTTTATTCTTTTTTAATACAGTTTCATTTGTTATGATTTTATGCCATTTGAATTTCTCTCAAAATTACTGTGGTTCTAAGAGTCAGAATTATTTAAAACTAAATATTCAAAGGGGTGTCACTTGTTCCTTATTCCTGCTACCCTGCTCCCATTTCCTAGTTTTTCGCACTCCTTTCTCTCCTATTCCCTGTAGGTAACCTACCTCCGTAATCTCTGATTTATTGTATTTTTGTTCCAGTGAACAGAAGCATGTATCTTCATGTATCCTTTCTGTTCTTACATTGAGACAGCGTATCTATAGGTACTTTTGAACTTTGGTTTTTTTGGCTTTTCACTGTGTCTTGGAAATTACTGCATATCATAGAGATCTTCATTTTTTTCAACAGTTGTACAGTACTCCATTGTCTGGATGTGTCATAGTTTATTCAGTCACCTTCCTGTATGTAGACATTTAGGTGCCTTCCCCCCAGTACTTTACATCTGTGAAGAATGCAGCAGTGTGTCTGTAGTTTTGTATTGCTGGGGATGCATTCCCAGGATGTATCCTGGACATGGACTGCTGGGCTCAAAAGTGAGTGCGTGTGGTTTTGTCAGGCGTTACCCAGGTTCCCTCCAGAGTGAATGTACAGGTTTGTATTCCCAGCAGCAGTGTACCTGAGTGCCTGTTTCCTCACATCCTCAGTAACACAGTGTTTTGTTATTTAAAAAATTTTGCTTATCTAATAGATGAGAAATGGTATCTCAGTGTTGTTTTAACCTGAATTTCTCTAACACGAGTGAATTTGATCATTTTTTATATTTTAGAGGCTATTTTAATCTTTTTTTGTGAATTGTCTGTTCATGTCTTTTTCCTGCTTTCTGTTTTTTTGTTTTCTTCCCTTTGTTTTAAGAGTTCTTTATGTTAGGACTATTAACCTATTGTAGCGTATGTTAGGAGAAGGCAATGGCACCCCACTCCAGTACTCTTGCCTGGAAAATCCCATGGATGGAGGAGCCTGGTAGGTTGCAGTCCATGGGGTCGCTAAGAGTCGGACACGACTGAGCGACTTCACTTTCACTTTTAACTTTCATGCATTGGAGAAGGAAATGGCAACTTGCTCCAGTGTTCTTGCCTGGAGAATCCCAGGGATGGGGGAGCCTCATGGGCTGCCGTCTATGGGGTCGCAGAGTCGGACACGACTGAAGCGAATTAGCAGCAGCAGCAGCAGCGTATAAGTATTTCCCTAGTTTTTCAGTTGTCTTTTGTCTTTTTAACACTTGTGTTATTCAGTTTTAAAATTCTTAGTCAAATTTATCAGTTTTTAAAATTGTCTCTAGATTCTTAGAAAATTTAAAGTACAACTCATGTATGTTTTCTTTTAGCAATTTATTTGAGTTTTCATCCTTTATATCTAGATTCCTAATTCATTTGAAGTTTATTCTTGTGTGTGGTGTGAGATATGGATCTAATTTTGTATTTTTCCAAATGGCTACCTAATTTTCCTGGTATTATTTATTGGGAAGTCCATTTGTAATTAAGTGATTTAAGATGTCACCTTTGTTATATATTAAATTTTTGTGTGTATATGGTCTAACTTGGCTTTTTATTCTGGTCTCTTTGTTTATTCTTGTGCTACTGCCATACTGCTTTAATTATAGATGCTTGGTGGTATGTTTTAATGTCTGACAAATTTAGTCCTCTTGTGATTTTCCTTTTTCATTGTTTTCCTGGCTATTATTACATGTTTGATTTTTCCGTATCAACTGTAGTGTAACTTGTCTAACTGTATAGTTTAACTTGTTATATATATTTCTCGTATTGCATTGAATTTGTAAATTAAGTAAGGAAGAAATGACTTCTTTTAATATCATCATGGTCTTCCCTGGTAGCTCAGGGGTAAAGAATCTGCCTGCAATGCAAGAGATGTGGGTTCAATCCCTGGGTCAGGAAGATTCCCTGGAGAAGGACATAGCAATCCACTCCAGTATTCTTGCTGGGAAAATCCCATGGACAGAGGAGCCTGGAGGGCTGCAGTCCATGGGATCGCAAAGACTTGGACACAACTGAAGTGACTGAGCGTGCATGCACATACAGCATCATTGTGGCTAAGAATACCATCTGTCTTTTTGTTTGCTCAGTCTTCAGGGCCTTAGCAGTTACGTGTAAACATTTTTTTCATATAGACTTTATACATTGTTTAATTTATTCCTAGGTTATTTAATCTTCTTTGTTGTTGTTATTGTAAATAGAATTTTTCTCGGCCATTAAGTCCTCTGATTATTACTTTTCAATATTATTTTTAAATTATCTGTTTTATGTACAGTAGTGTGTATATGTTAACCCCAAACTCCTTTTGTATGTTAATTCTTTATCCTACTTTTTCACTAAATTCTTCTATTTTTTACTTAGTTTTAGCATTGATATTTTGGAGTTTTTCAGGTGTACTATTATATGATCTGCAAAAAGAAATGTTTACTTCTTTACCTATCTTATAATTGATTTTTCTTATCTCTTTGGACTGGCTAATACCTCTAGTTCAGTGTTGAATAGTAGCAGAGATGGTGGGTTTTTGCATTGTTCTTAGTCTTAATGGAAATGCCTCTGTTATTTATTAAATAAGATAATGGATTAAAGCCTGTATCGTGTTGAAGATGTCTCCCTTAATTCCTTCTTCCTTGATTATTGAATTGTGAATGGGTGTTGAATTCTGTCAGTAGATTTCTCATCTGTGTAGAAAACCATGTTTTTCAGCTTAGATTAATGAATATATTATATATTAAAAGATTTTCTTAATTGAACAGTCTTGCATTCCTGGGATAAATCCCTCTTGTTCATGTTGTATTATTTTCTTAATGTGGTACTGGATTCAGTTGGCAAGCAGTAAAATTGTTTAAAGAAGGAAATGGCAACCCACTCTGGTGTTCTTGCCTGGGAAATCCCATGGACAGAGGAGATTGGAGGGCTAAGTCCATGGGGTCACAAAGAGTCAGATATGACTGAGTGACTGAGCATGCACAAAAATTGTTCCCTTCATTCTATTTCATGAGTTTTTTTGTTTCTCTGTTTCTCTGCATTGTAGTGCCTGATGTGGTATTTTGTGCTTATTTATCTATCTCCTTGATTAGATTCAAAGTACGGTCACCCTTGGTATCGGTGGGGCATTGGTTCTTTTACACTCTCAGATAAGAAGGCGCTTGTATAAAATGGTACAGTATTTGCATCTAACTTATGCACATACTCCCATATACTTTAAATCATCTCTAAATTACCTATAATATGTTATTGTTCACTCGCTAAGTCGTGTCTGACTCTTTGTGACCCCATGAACTGCAGCATGCCAGGCTTCTAATATGTATTTAATATGTACATACGTATATAGTATGTACACGTTTGTAGTATATAATGTAATGCAAATGTAAATGCTATGTAAATATTTGCTGGTGTATGGCAAATTCAAGTTTTGCTTTTTGAAACTTTCCGAAGGGTTTTTTTTTTCCTTTTTTAAAAATATTTTCAATCTTTGTTTGAACCTGCAGATATGGAGGACTGACTACTCTTTTAGCTTGAATTAGATTTTACTTTTCTATCTCCTTACTGTTGTTGTTCAGTAACTAAGTCGTGTACGACTGTTTGAGACCTGATGAACTGCAGCACATCAGGCTTCCCTGTCCTTCACTGTCTCCTGAAGTTTGTTCAAACTCATGTCCATTGAGTCAGTGATGTCATCCATCCATCTTGTCCTCTGTCACCCCCTTCTTCTCTTGCCCTCGATCTTTCCCAGCCTCAGGGTCTTTTCCAGTGAGTCAGCTCTTCACGTTGGATGGCCAAAGCCTTGGAGCTTCAGCATCAGTTCTTCCAATGAATATTCAAAGTTGATTTCCTTTAGGATTGACTGGTTTGATCTCCTTGCTGTCCAGGGGACTCTCAAGAGTCTTCTTCAGCACTACGGTTCGAAATCATTAATTTTTTGGTGCTCAGCCTTCTTTATGGTCCAGCTCTTATATTCATACATGATTACTAGGAAAACCATAGCCTTGACTATGAGGACCTTTGTCAGCAAAGTGGTGTCTCTGCTTTTTAATATACTATCTAACTTTGTCATGGCTTTTCTTCCAAGGAGCAAGCATCTTTTAATTTCATAACTGCAGTTACCATCTGCAGTGATTTTGGAGCCCAAGAAAATAAAAGTCTATTACTGTATCCATTGTTTCCCCATCTGTTTGCCCTGAAGTGATGGGACCAGATGCCATGATCTTTAGTTGAGTTTTAAGCTAGCTTTTTCACTCTCCTCTTTCACCTTCATCAAGAGGTTTTTTAGTTCCTCTTTACTTTATGCCATGAGTGGGGTCCTCTGCATATATGAGGTTGTTTATATTTCTCCCGGCAATCTTGATTCCAGCTTGTGCTTCATCCAGCCCAGTATTTCACAGGATGTACTCTGCATATAAGTTAAATAAGCAGGGTGACCATATATAGCCTTCTAGGATTCCCAGTTTTGAACTAGTCCATTGTTCCATGTCCAGTTCTAACTGTTACTTCTTGACCTGCAGACAGGTTTCTCAGGAGACAGGTGAGGTGGTCTGGTATTCCCATCTCTTTAAGAATTTTCCACAGTTTGTTGTGATCCATACAGTCAAAGGCTTTAGCGTAGTCCGTGAAGCAGATGTTTTTTTCTGGAATTCTCTTGCTTTCTCTCACTAACGGATGTTGGCAATTGATCTCTGGTTCCTCTGCCTTTTCTAAATCCACCTTGTACGTCTGGAAGTTCTCGGTTCACATACTGCTGAAGCCTAGCTTGAAGGACTTTGAGCATAATCTTGCTGGCATATGAAATGAGTGTGATCGTATGGTAGTTTGAACATTCTTTGGCATTGCCTTTCTTTGAGATTGGAATTAAAAGTGATTTTTTTTCTAGTCGTGTGGACACTGCTGAATTTTAATTCTTTATTTGCTTGGCATTCTCTAATGTTGTTGAACAAGTTAGAAGCAGAAATCGCCTCTTAAAGTTGTACTGAATGAAATCTGATTTTAGTGTTTAATTTTGACAGTGAGCAGTTACATTTGTGACAGTATTAAAGAGCACTGGCCAGGGAACTGGAACATGTCTAAGTTCTAATCTGAAACATTGATTTTATGTGGGCCATAAGTAAATAATATTTTGGCTTCATCTTTTGATATCGTGACATCTTTGGATATCAGTTTTTTCATCTGTCAAATCAAGTGGACACTCTGATCTTTTGACTTGTTTCATATCCATAAGGATTAAATGAAATTATTTTTTAGTCATTGAAGTATGTATTTTTACATTTTGCATAAAAACTTTTCCTAAATTTTTGTTTGTTTTTAGAATCACTTACCTGTTACAATCAATAGATACACATATGATTGTAGATAGTTTTGCAAAACACATTCTGACTGTAAATAAATAATTTATGTTGTGGAATGTAAGAATATCAGTGAAGTGATACAGCTCTCTTAACTAAATTATTTAATGTGTGCTTAACACATTTTACTTTTAGGTATGTCTGACTGCAGCAATGATACTTCAACTCTTGGTACATCTAAACCAGCCACAGAAGAAGTCAAGTCTAGTTCTGAGGTGATTGGGTGATATTTATATTGTTTTTTAAAGTCAACCCATGTCAATCAAGTTTAGACTGTCCAAATTGAGTTAGTTTGTCTAACCATGTGCCGTTCTAAATAAACTCTTCTACACATATAGACACAGGAAAGGCGTGGGAAGAAGAGAGCCATTTCTTCATAATTGTAAGTCAATTACCATTTGCCTTTGGGCATATGAAATTCTACAATATACTTGTCCCATAAAAATGAAATAAAAGTCGAGTCAAACTATAGTTTTAAATTTAAATATGCAGCGAAGTTTCTGTTGAAGTAATAGTAGTAATTGGTTCACATTTGTGCTCATCTGATCCTGTATTGTCTCTAGGTAATTATGCATCAGAATCTAGGTGTAATGTTTAAAAAAAATACTGAGTTCTGGACTTCACCTCAGACTCCCTAAATCTGAGTGTGTAGTGCTAGATCCAGGGCTGTGTATGTTTTTATTGTTGTTAATGTTTTAAATTCTGTAGGTGATTCTGTATCACCTCAAAACCACTGTTCTAGCCCATTAGAATACAGAGATATTAAGAAATTAATCTTACATTGAATTCAAGTAATCAGATATTTCTTTGAACATCTAATCCTAGTAACAGCTCTCAAATTTATAGTGGTTAAAGATTTACAGAGTAGCACTTTCATATTTTTCCACCTTGCCCCTCAGACTGATTTGATATAATCCAATTAGATAAGAAGAACAGCCGTGATTTATTTCCCTCATTTATTTGTTGAACATGTTTTAACTTTCAGAGAGGTAGTAGCTGACGTCGGGTAACGGGCAGGTCTGGAGCATAACATGGGTTCTTCTGACTCCACTTGCAGTGTTAAAAAATCAGTTTGCTGTCTGTGTAGGTGACAATGCTAGCCATAATGTTTCATCATCGTCCCAAGACGTTGAGTCTGTATGACGAGCTTTAATGTAGGATTTAGAGCTAGATAATTTACTTCTCGCTCAAAAGTCAAAGATGAGCTCTGGTTGGCAGAATATATACTATCTGTGAGGGGTTCGGAATTCTTTGTGATTTAAAGTAGTGTGGCTATTTACCATTTGTCAAAGAAGTATTGTAGTTATATTTAGTTCTGAGAACCTAGGGAATTATGTATACCATATTTGTCTTAACTCGTGTTTTTTATTTTTTATGATCAGATCTCTGAATCTGAACTGTTGAGAGATGATGAGAAGTTTGACACCTGTGAACTACAGGGAGCATTGGCAACCCAGCCAATGATGAGGCTTATAATTGTAAAAAAAATTATTCTTTTTGTGGTTTACCACTGTGAGTTTCAGCTACTTGAATGTCACCTGGATAGATACTGAACTAGAAATGTCCTGCTCAGTAGAGAGTTAAACCTGGATGGCAGTGATCTGAAGGAATCCACTGCCAAGTAATTGTTCAGAATTTGTGTGTAAATTCATATTAGGCATTCTCTGTATTTTTAGCCATACCCAGGGATATTGTACTTAAAAGAAAGAAGAAAAAAGAAAAACCAGGTGTGTGAGTATAATCTGAATTTATACCCAAATTTAAAAGGTTTGTATGAGTTTATTACAGTTAACCAAAGTTGGATTTAGGAATATTTTGTGCCTTTGAAATTGCTCATTTATTAGAATTCTACTAACTTAAATTTTTTTTTTAATATCCTTGATGAAAACATTTTAGGGCTCAAATTTGCTTATAAGATTTTTTCTTTTATGTATTATAACTCTGTATTTTGGCCATTAACTCTTAAATTTCTGTACATCAAACTTTTCAGTAATTCAGGATAATCATAGCAGAGCTTGGCACATAAACTGATGGTCAGTTTGATGAATGAATTAATTCTCACTCTACTAGTAAACGATATATGGATACTAGTTTCTTAGAATATGATGACCTGAATTATAGTTTTCATTTCTTTAAAAGCAAAACAAAACAGCAAAAACTGTCAACATTTTGAACTGAGCCAAAAACATCAACCCTGTGACTTAAGGTTCATGTAGGTTCTATATGACATTACTGTGTGGATCACAGCGAACTGTGGAAAACTGGCAACAAAGACCTGGAAGTCTTAACATCGATAATAAGGAAAGAGCTGTGATTTGAGCACAAAGAAATATGAATAAATTTAAGAAACTTAGTAGGGGAAAATTATATAAAGGCAGAAGCAAGGAAGTTGGGAAAACAGGTGTATTTTTGCCAACAACAACAAAAAGGGAAAGCAGAGTAGTTGCATTAGGTATTTATTAGTGTATTTTAGGGTTTTTGCGTTACTTTTCTGTCTGCCCTTTGATATAGTAACAGTAATGCATATACTTAATTATAATACCCAAAAAATAGATATACAAATATTTTCATTCCTTCTTTACATAAGTAACTCAGAGGTCTAAAAGTGAATTTGTTCAGATCCTGCACACAAGCTGCATGTTATTAGGAGAAATTTTAAAATAAGTAAAATAGAGTGTAGAAGAATAATGCCTTTGGAGTGGTTCACATGAAGAATTATAGCAGTTCAGGAAGTGTCAGCCAGGAATATCCGTGAAGGTGGTCTTTAAACTGTCTTACAGTGTGGGGTAGCATTTGAGCATGTGACTGGTGATGGTCACTACCTGGGCAGAGTCATAGAGAAAGGAAACAGACGCATGTATGGGGAAGCATGAGTTGGATTTAATAGAGTATCTGAAGAAGCATAATTGGTGTTAAGAAGATAGTTCAGGTCATGGAAAGATTGTGTCAGGTGGAGTTGGCTTTTATGTTGTAAATACATTGGGGAGGAAGACAGACATGTTAAAAATACATATAACATATAAATAAATTATAGACAACAAAGGTCCATCTAGTCAAAGCTGTGTTTTTTCCAGTAGTCATGTATGGATGTGAGAGTTGGACCATAAAGAAAGCTGAGCGCTGAAGAATTGATGCTCTTGAACTGTGGTATTGGAGAAGACTCTTGCGAGTCCCTTGGACTGCAAGGAGAGCCAACCAGTCAATCCTAAAGGATTAGTCCTGAATATTCACTGGAAGGACTGATGCTGAAGCTGAAACTTTGGCCACCTGATGCGAAGAACTGACTCATTTGAGAAGACCCTGATGCTGGGAAAGACTGAAGGCAGAAGGAGAAGGGGATGACAGAGGATAAGATGGTTGGATGACATCACTGACTCAATGGGCATGAATTCGAGCAAGCTCCAGGAGTTGGTGAAGGACAGGAAAGCCTGGTGTACTGCAGTCCACGGGGTCACAAAGAGTTGGATATGACTGAGCAATTGGACTGAACTGAAATTATAATAAAATCTTTACCGCTATAAAGCAGGATAAGAGGCTAAAGAGTGATGATTGCTAATTTACATGAGTTGGTCAGGAAAGGCCCTTTCTGGGTGAGCAAATACCTCACTGAGTTGAGGGAGGGGCATGTGAAAATCTAGGAGTAAGAACCTTCCAGAAAGAGGAAACAGCAAGAGCAAAAATAAGATTGGTGTGTTTGAGGAAGTGAGGACTCTGGCTGGAACTGAGGGTCAGTGAGAAAAGAGTGGAAGGAAATGCAGTAGCTAGCTGCTAAGATTTGCTTGGCTCAGAAATGAGAATGACTGACAGATGATTAGAAGAGAGGTCTGAAATGCAGGATTCAAGTAGCAAGTGGTTGGAAAATATAAGACAAATAGGTGTTGATACTAGTAGATTAAAATATTTGTTAAGAAAAATGTGAAACATATGAAATAAAAGTGAAGTAGTAAATGAACTCCCATAGACTTGTCAACCAGATTATCATCATTTCAACTTGACCGCATTTGCTTTATCCATTCTTATGTGGGATCATCTCCCTTTTAAAAACCACGGAATTGACAATGACAAGATGGAATAAAGACAAAAAGAAAGAACTTGGCCAAGACAATAACGTTTGTAACCTATTTCAACTCTGTCTGGATACTGGTCTGTTTAGAGAAATGTCATTAGGGTACACCTAGGGCAACCCACTCTGGTGTTCTTGCCTGGAGAATCCCAGGGACGGGGGAGCCTGGTGGGCTGCCGTCCATGGGGTCGCACAGAGTTGGACACGACTGAGCGGCTTAGCAGCAGCAGTGACAAAGTTAGGAGTGACTGTGCTGGAGCTCCAGGGTCTGTCCTGTTGGTCCTTACTAAAATCAGTGCTAGAATTACAGCATCTTTATAGAAGGTTTTTAATTTCTAAGCTATTTCACATTTGATTCTTTTAATAGCTGTATGAGGTACAGGTGAAGTTAAGAATCTTGTTTTATAAAAGAGGAAATTGAGACCTAGGGAAGGACAAGTGACTGCTGTACAGTTATAAAAAGGGCAGAGCCAGTCCTTAAATCTGTGTCTCCTGATAAGTTGATTAGTTCTCTTGAGATCTCATGGGTGGGCTTATTCACCTAATGCTCTTGAACCGTGTTAAATTAACTTTGCCATAAATACACTAACCATGTTTTAAAGGTCATATTTTTACTGATTCAGATGGAAATTTCAGAGACTGAATTATGATTTTAATAGAATTGCTTTCTCTTTCGTAGGCAAAAAAAGAATCTAATTTCATCTGACACAGAAGGCATTTCTGCTTTTTGGTTTTAGAGCAGAATGTGGTCTCTGTTGACATGCATAATTGGTTCACTAAGCACTTGGACCTTCATTGTCTGAAGCCATAACTAGAACAATTACAGTTGAATATTTGTGACTTCCTTTTCTTATTTTCCACACTGCTTACTTTATTCATTGCTGTTTTGTTAAGGTTTGACTGAGATTAAGAAGTGAATCTTTCAAATGAGAAGAAAATATAACTACTTGATAGCAGAACCAAATACCTACTGATCATTAGAATATTTCATGGCACTTTTATAATGAGTTTAAAAGTAGCATTTTAAAGTGGTAGATATAAGAAACCGTTGAAAAGCTTGAAGCTTATTATTGTACTTTATTTTTACCTGCTCAGTGGCAAATTAGATTAAACAACAATGTTAAATATATGTGTTTTAGAAGAAGTAAAGTCTTGTATTGTTCCAGAAGTCTGACTAAGGCTAAGACAAGTTCTTTTATATCCTTTCTAGAAAGTTTCTATCTTGTTTCTAATAAGCATTTTAGAAATTAGGTTTTACTGTTCTTAATGTAATACATTGATAACATCAAGAAACTTATTTCCAGTTACATTATTAAGATAGACTTTTAGTCTTTGGGTGAATTTTTGTTATTGTTGCATCTTTGATTTTCTGTGAAGTGTTTCCATCATCATAAATTGTTGTTGATTTAGTTGCTAAGTTGTGTCCAACTCTTCTCAACCCTATGAACTGTAGCTCCCCCTCAGCCCTATGAACTGTAGCTCCCCGAAGCTCCTCTGACCATGGGATTTCCTAGGCAAGAATACTGTAGTGGGTTGCCATTTCCTTCTCCCGGGAACTTCGCGACGTAGGGATCAAACCCACGTGTCCTGCTTGTCAGGCAGATTCTTGACCTCTGAGCAGCCTGGGAAGCCCTCTTTTATAGTTTTTGCTCTCCTTTTTTTTTTTCCATCGTGTTTGTTTGGTTATTTTGTTTTCTTTGCTGTGTTCCTCACTTGGCACTCTACTTTGGTCTTGTTTGTGGTTTAGTTTTGTTTCTGATTGGCTGACACCATTTTTGGCTTTCTTTGCTCACGGAGTCGCTCTCTTGTGCTTAGTTTTCTGTGGTCTGCTTTGGTTTCGTTTGTGTGCATGTGTTCTTGTGTTTTTGTTTTCTGTTTCATTTTGCTTTTAACGTCTGTCTGCGTTTCATTTTTTGTTCTTTGTTGTTGGTCTATTTTTGGAGGTTTTTTTGTTGTTTTGGGGGAGATTTTTTGTGTGTGTTTGTTTGTTAGCTTGTTTGTTTTAATCCCCTTTATTGCCATAACAAACGGCTTGTGGAATCTTGGTTCCCTGACCAGAACCTGGGCCTGAGTCTCTGGAGGGGACGTCTGAGTCAGGACACTAGACCATCCGAGAACTCCTGACCCCAGGGAGTATTAATCAGTGAGCACTCCCCTGAAGACCCCCACCTGAATCCAAGACCCAGCACCACCCAACTGCCTGCAGCACCCAGCGCTGGACGCCTCACCCGAACAACAAGCAAGACAAGAACATGAACCCAGTCGTCAGCAGGCAGGCGGCCCACAGACACCCCAGAGCATATCACCTCACACAGCCCTGCCTATCAGAGGGAAAAACGCACCTCCTCATCGGTAGTCATAAATGCTGAGTGTCAAAATGTAGGGCCTTTTACAGTGTTAATCTCAAGGCGTATTTTCAGGAGTAGAAAACAAACAGTGTGAGAAAAAATTATGTGAGCTTTTTCTTTTAGTTTTGGTCTTCAGCAGCCACAGAGAAGACTATAGACTCGGGGTTGAATTTATAGGAGGAAGAGTTATTGCACCAACCACAGGCGTGCAGATGCAGTGAGCAGGCAGGCGTTCCGTTGGCCAGGACGGAGACCGTCAGGGGAGGATGGAGTCTGAGCGGTGACTGCAAGTGGGTAGGGGTCAGACTGTCGGCATCTTTCTGTTTTTTGTTGTTGTTGTACTGATTTCTGGCTCTGCTGGGTCTTGGCTGCTGTGAGGGCTTTCTCTGGCTGTGGAGAGCGGGGGCTGCTCTCTAGATGCAGTGCACGAACTCCTTGCTGTGGTGCCTTCTCTTGTTGCGGAGGGTGGGTGTTGATAGTTGAGGCCGGTGGGCTCGGTAATCGTGGCTCGCGGGCTCTGGAACTTGGCCTCAGGAGTGGTGCTGCCCAGGCTTAGCTGTTTCACAGCACGTGGGGCCTTCCCAGATCAGGGACGGAACCCAGGGCCCCTGCATTGGCAGGCAGATTCTTAACCAAGTACTAGGGAAGCCCCATCAGCAGGTTTTTGAGCCATATTATAACATTGGAGAAGGCAGTGGCACCCGACTCCAGTATTCTTGCCTGGAAAATCCCATGGACGGAGGAGCCTGGTGGGCTACAGTCCATGGGGTCGCACAGAGTTGGACATGACTGAGCGACTTCACTTTCACTTTTCACTTTCGTGCATTGGAGAAGGAAATGGCAACCCACTCCAGTGTTCTTGCCTGGAGAATCCCAGGGATGGGGGAGCCTGGTGGGCTGCCGTCTATGGGGTCGCACAGAGTCAGACACGACTGAAGCGACTCAGCAGCAGCAGCAGCATAACTAATGTAGTGTTGAGAAAGTTCGCTGGAGTGATGAATAGTGTTAAGGGCTTCACCAAAGAAGGGCATGGGGGAGTTATTCTCCCCCTGTGCGGTTGGTCTTATGCTATGAAATGCATTGCATTTATGACATTAAAGTTGTATTTTGTTAAAGTACAGTTGATTCACAATGCTGTGTTAGTTTCTGGTGTGCAGCAAAGTGATTCAGTTATATGTATACACACACACACACACACACACACACACATTCTTTTTCATATTTTTTCCCAAAATGGTTTATTGGTGGTAGTGGTTTAGTTGCTAAGTCGTAGCTGACTCTTGCAATCCCATGGACTGTAGCCTGCCAGGCTCCTCCGTCCCTGGGATTCTCCAGGCGAGAATACTGGAGTGGGTTGCCTTCATTACATGATTCTAAATACAGTTCCCTGTCTGATACAGGAGGACTTTGTCATTTATTTTATATATAGTAGTTTGTATCTGCTAATTACAAACTCCTGATTTATCCCTCTCCCAGCCCCTTTCCCCTTCAAGAACCATAAGTTTGTTTTCTGTGTCTGAATTTGTTTATTTTTATGTAAATACATTCATTTGTGTCGTATTTTAGATTCCACATATAAGTGATATCTTATAGTACTTGTTTTTCTCTGATTTACTTCACTCAATATGACAATCTCTAGATCCATCCATGTTGCTGCAAATGGCATTATTTTATTCTTTTTTTCTGGCTGAATAGTATCCCCTGTGTGTGCGTGCGCTTACACACACGTCATCTTTGCCCGTTCATCTGTTGATGGACGTTTAGGCCGTTTCCATGCCTTGGCTTTTGTAAGTAGTGCTGCTGTGAACATTTGGGATGCATGTATCTTTTTGAATTATCGTTTTCTCCAGATATGTGCCCAGGAGTGGGGTTGCTGGATCATATGGCAGTTCTGTTTCTAGTTTTTGAAGTAATCTGTGCTAGTGATACAGAACCCGCCTGCCAGTGCAGGAGACATAAAGCGACGCAGGTTTGATCCTTGGTTAGGAATATCCCCTGGAGGAGGGCATGGCAACCCACTCCAGTATTCTTGCCTGCAGAATCCCATGGACAGAGGAGCCTCTCGGGACAATCCATTGGGTCGCAGAGTCAGACATGACTGAAGCAGCTTAGCATGCACACGCTCATACTGTTCTCCGTAGTGGCTGCACCAGCGTACAGTCTGCCAGCAGTGTAGGAGGCTTCTCTTTGCTTTATGCCCTCTCCAGCACTTGTTTGTCTACTTTTCGGTGATGGCCATTCTGACTGGTGTGAGGTGTAGTTTTGATTTGCATTTCTCTAGTAATTAGCAATGTTTAGCATCTTTTCATGGAGAAGGAAATGGCAGCCCACTCCAGTGTTCTTGCCTGGAGAATCCCAGGGACAGGGGAGCCTGGTGGGCTGCCATCTCTGGGGTCACACAGAGTCGGACACGACTGGAGCGACTTAGCAGCAGTAGCAGCATCTTTTCATGTGCATGTTAGCCATCTGTATGTCTTCTTTGGAAATATGTCTACTTAAGTGTCTCCCCATTTTTTGATTGGGTTGGTTGGTTGGTTGGTTATTGAGTTGTATGAGCTATTTGTATAGTTTGGAGATTAAGCCCTTATCAGTCACATCATTTGCCAATATTTTCTCCCAGTTCATAGGTTGTCTTTTCCTTTTGTTTGTGGTTTCTTTTGCTGTGTGAAAGCTTTTGATTAGGTCCCATTTGTTTCTTTTTGCTTTTGTTTCTTTTGCCTTGGGAGACTGACCTAAAAAATCATCTGTACAATTTATGGCAGAAAATGTTTTGCCTGTGTTTTCTTCTAGGAGTGTCATGGTGTCGTGTTTTATATTTTAAGTCTTTAAGCCAGGGGTCGCAGCTTCCAGACTGAAGACCAGTAGTACCTCTTGTCAGGTCAGTGTCCTTAGACTAGAGATAAAGTGCACGATGAATGTAATGTGCTTGAATCACCCCCAAGCCATCCCCCTCAGCCTGGGCCATGGAGAAACTGTCTTCCATGAAGTTAGTCCCTGGTTCCAAAAAGGTTGGCGACCACTGCTTTAAGCCATTTTGAGTTTATTTTTGTGTATGGTGTGAGGGTGTGTTTTAACTTCATTGATTTACATGAGGCTGTCCAGCTGTCCCAGTACCATTTGCTGAAGAGACTGTCTTTTCCCTGTTGTGTATTTTTGCCTCCTTTGTTAAAGATTAATTGACTGTAGGTGTATGGGTTTGTTTCTGGGCTCTTAGTTCTGTTCCATTGATCCATGTATCTGTTTCCCCCCCACCCCAATCCCACACTGTTTTGATTATTGTGACTTTGTGGTGTTGTCTGAAGTCTGGAAAGGTTATGCCTCCAGCTTTGTTTTTTTCCTTAGGATTGCTCTGGCAATTCTGGTTCAATATAATTTTAGGATTATTTGTTCTACTTCTCTGAAAGATGTCGTAGGTAATTTGATAAAGTGAGTATGTATTAGACCAATAAGTTCTGCTATTATAAGAAGCAGTATGTAGCATCAGGCTATTTACAGGGTTTTTCAGCCTTAAGACATATTTTGCTATAAGGTTTTTATTGTGGGACATTATCCTGTGCATTGTAGGACCTTTAGCAACATTCCTGCCCTGTATCTTCAAGATGCCAGTAGCACGCCATCCCCAGCTATAACATTCAGAAATGTCTTTAGAGGGGGGGATGGGTACTAAAATTGACCCCAGTTAATAACTATGGAGTTATCAGGATCAGTAATAACATCCATATTTTCTGGCAGCTGATGCTGTTTGCAATAGCAGGCTTAGTCCGTGTCTTGAAGCTCCTTGATTCCCAGACATCCTAGTTCAGTTCTGCAGCCTCCCACAGCCAGGAGTAGCAGGTCCTAGATGCAGCTGTCTCTGGGGCTCTGGTATTAGCAAAAGGCAGCACTAAGGGTGTGATTGGAAGCTGATGCTTCAGTCTTGAATTGTTGAAAGTGAAGGGTCAGATTAAGACAAATGCTACTCTAACTGTGTAGGACGATACAGAAATAGAGAGAACAGCAGTACAAGTGGTCAGCATCAAGGAAACAGTACGTTTGACTCATAAATGTCTGAAAGCATATATATTGGCATGACCCATTGGCATATATATTGGCTGGCATGACATTGATGTGTTTCACTTGCCTTTGAGAGACTCTGTGATGTTGAGGCTAAAAATAAGGCCTCTCAAAGCCAATGTGCCAGATTTGAATCCCATTTCATCACTTGGTAGCTGCATGTCATTGAGAGATTTCTTAATCTGTCTTCTTACCTGTAAAACAGATATAATAATGGTACCTAAGTTTGAGAGTTTTGTGGGTTTTGAAGGAGATAATGCACATTGAGCAATTAGAATTAAATCGGTTAATATGTGAAAAGCACATAGAACAGTAGCTGACACACAGTCAGTACTCACTGTTTTCATTGTAGGGCTCCATTTGCAAGAGGATACATTATTTAAATTATTTTAATCCTTTAATGGACCTAGTCCTCAGTTTTCTTATCTGTTAAATTGGGAAAATCTTATCCCCCTCATGGGCTTCCCTTGTGGCTCAGAGAGTAAAGAATCCGCCTGCAATGCAGGAGACCTGGGTTCAATCCCTGGGTCAGGAAGACCTCCTGGAGAAGGAAATGGCTACTGACTCCAGTGTTCTTGCCTGTAGAACAGAGGCCTAGAGGACTGCAGTCCACGGGGTCACAGAGTCGGTCACGACTGAGCAACTAACATTAACTCCTCACAGGGCAGTTGTAAACGTTAAAGGAAATATTTCAGGTAATAAGCTTGTTAGCGTGGCACCTGGCGTATATTGATAGAAGGCAGTTAATAAAGGTCAGCATTCAGTTATTACTGGCAAATTAAGGAACCATGAAGCTATCAAACAGGTTTCATAGGTAATTCATTCACTAGCATTCTGAAAGGTTTCTAGAGCATTTCATAGTTATTATTGTTACTCAAAAGCACTCACAAAGATATCGTAAGACTTTTTTCCATTTATCCACTTCCTGTAATTCAGCTTTCAGTGTCTTATGTTGCAAGCAGATGAAACCAATTCCAGGTCACTTACATAGAAAAGACATTCACTAAGAGGATCTGAGGTAACTTACAAGGAAGTTGGAAACCAGAATCCAGGTTCCCTATTGGGGAGTATGCCCCAGATCCCGGTTCAGCACGGTTTCAGTGCGGGCACTGTGCTGCCGGGGCTTGGCAGCTGGCACTGCCAGGACTCTGGGTACTGGCTGTGGTAACTGGCGCTGCCCCCATGTAGTGGCAGCTTGGTCCCACCGCGGTTACTGCTGCCCTCAGTGAGTTTTTATCACTCCTCTTGTTGTCACTAGTTTCTGATCTCAGGTCTGGGCTGAGTGCCTTCATAGAACCTAGGTTGCGTGGCAGCTCCCCCAGAGCTTGGGAAACAAACAATAATAATGTAACTTATGTAGAGCTTATTATATGCCAGACACTCTTCTAAATACTTTATATTTCATTTTATCCTTACAACAACTAAGGTAGGTACTAATACCATTTTACTGATGAGGAAAGAGAATTTTAGGAACTTTGAGACTTTTAGGAAGTTTACGTAATATGTGGAGGAGCTAGGGATTAAACTCAAGTAATCTGGCTGCAAATATTTGCTTTTGATTATCAGGTATTTTGAGCTTTTATATAATAAGAAGCAGGTTCTGCCTTTCCCCAGCCTTATGTAGAGGCCTTCCCCAATATTAGAAGGGGACTGTGACGGGGGAGCCAGAAGAATGAGATATAGACTCAGTACTTGGCTAAAGTCTGACTTGGCAAACCAGTTATTGCCTCTGTTGCTGTTTTAAAAGCTCCAGGATGAGGGACACTGAATCTGAGGATCAGAGGGATTTTTTTTTTTTAA
This sequence comes from Bos indicus x Bos taurus, assembly GCF_003369695.1. Classification (NCBI taxonomy): domain Eukaryota; kingdom Metazoa; phylum Chordata; class Mammalia; order Artiodactyla; family Bovidae; genus Bos; species Bos indicus x Bos taurus. Next base: position 67,788,802 of record NC_040092.1, read on the forward strand.
TGCTCTGCCATTTTTTATTCACTTAGAGGAGAATACTTGTAAGGTTTCAGACTCTGGATCAAATAGGGAATACGTGTCTATAAATAACACTTAGGATTGTGTGACGTTTTTATAGTGAGAGAGTATTGGCCTAGTTTATTTTTGTCATGAAGACCAGTTTTGGAAAATTGGTAAACTTTATTTGCTGCTGGGTCATAGAGCTGCAAGTCAGTCCTTGCTCGTAGGTGGGCACTGTATTCAGGACCATGCGCCTGCCACCACCAGACTGGTGTGGGCTCCCTAGGGGTAGATTTGGGGCTTTCAGGAAAAGCAGATCCTCTGCCATTAGAGGTGGTAGAATGGAATTTCACCCTGTAAAAAGCTGACTTTATTGAGGTAAATTTTGCATATGATAAAACGTGTTCATTTAAAATGTACAGTTGGATGAATTTTGCCAAGTATATACATTTGGGAAACCATAACCTCAGTGAAGACGCAGACAAAGCTGCTTGTGCACTTTTGCAGTCGGCTGGCCTGTGTCTACCCTGCTCCTCAGGCGAGAGCTGGTCTGTCGTGATAAATTGGTTTTGTGTGCTCTGTGCGTGTGCTCAGTTGTTCAGTCATGTCCGACTCTTTGTGACTCTGTGGACTGTAGCCCTCCAGGCTCCGCTATCCATGGGATTTTCCAGGCAAAAATACTGGAGTGGGTTGCCTTTTCCTTCTCTAGGGGATCTTCCCAGCCCCAAGATTGAACCCCCATCTCTTGTATCTCCTACGCTGGCAGGTGGATTCTTTACCACTGGGCCACCGGGGAAGCCCTTCTTCATCTACAAAAATGAGAATTTTGTGTTCTACAGTTCTGGTATGTATTCTTTTTGTGTCTGGATTTTTGGCTCAGAATATTGAGATTAAACAACAGTTATTGTATACATCAGTAATTCACTCCTTTTTATTGCTGAGGAATATTCCATTATAAGTATAAACTATAATTTGTTTATCCATTAACCTGTTGATGGACATTTTTTCTTCTCATTTTGGGCTCTTATAAGTAAGCCTGCTATGAATATACGTATACAAGTCTCTGTGGGACGTTTGTTTTTATTTTTCTGGTAAATGCTTAGGTGTAGAATGACTGAGTCATATGATCAAGTGTATGTTTAATTTCATAAGAAATTGCTAAGTGAAGTGGTTTTTTTACATTTCCTCCAGCAGTGTATTGGAGAAGGAAATGGCAACCCACTCCAGTATTCTTGCCTGGAGAATCCTATGGACAGAGGAGCTCGGCAGACTGCAGTCCATGGGGTCGTAAGGAGTCGGACACAGCTTAGCAACTAAACCACCAGCAGAGTATGCAAGTTCCGGTTACTACTCTCTAACCAGTACTTGGTATTGTCAGCCTTTTTGAACTTCAGCTGTTGTATTGGGTGTATGCTTGTGTCTTCTTATGGTTTTAAATTGCATTTCCTTGATGATTAGTGATGTTAAACATCTTCCATGCACTTACCATTTATTTGTTTTCTTTAGTGAGGTGCCTTTTAAAGTTTTGTCCATGTTTTATTTGGGTTGTTTGTCTTATTGAATTTTATTTATTAAAATAAGACATATATATATATATATATTTTTTTTTTTTTAAATGTGGCTTCCCTTATGGCTCAGTGGTAAAGACTCTGCCTGCCAATGCAGGAGACTCAGGTTCAATCCCTGGGTCGGGAAGATCTCCTGAACAAGGAAATGGCAACCCACTCCAGTAGTCTTGCCTGGGAAATCCCGTGAACAGAGGAGCCTGGTGGGCTACAGGCCATGGGGTCGCAAAAGAATCCAACATGACTGAGCAACTAAACAACAGTTTATTTTGAAGAGCAGTTGTTTGTCAGATACATATCTTACATCTGTTTTCTCCAAGTCTGTAGCTCGTCTTTTCATCTTTTAAATGGTGTCATTTTGAAAAGAAATTTTTAATTTTGATGAAGTCCAAATTATCAGTGTTTCTCTTATTGTTTATGTTTTCCATTTCCTAAGAAAATATTTGCCTACTCCAAAGCCATTGTGATAAACTCATCAAAGGCACTCTTCATTTCTGTTATAAGTGATTTTTATCTCTAGCATTTCTTCTTGGTTCTTTCTTAGTATTTCTACATCTCTGTTTATGTCGTCCAGCTGTTCATGCATGCTGTCTGCTTTATCCATTACAGCCATCTCAGCCACCAGGAAGCCCGTATTACTCATAGTTGTTTTAAATTCCTGGTCTGCTAATTCCAACATCCGTGCCATTTCTGATTGTGATGTTTGCTTTGTGACTTCAGGTTGTGTTTTTTGCCTTTTGTAGACCTTATAATTTTTACTTGTTAATCAGACATGATGTATCAGGTGAAAGGACCTGCTGTAAATGTGGGCATAAAGTGTAGGAGGAGGGGAGCGTTGTATATCCTGTGACTAGGTGTCAGTCTTTCAGGGAGCCTGTGCCTCTGGACTGTGATGTTCTCGAGTGTTTCTCAGTTTTTCTCTCCTCTCCTCAGGTGGCACAGGATAGCTGGAATGTGCTGGCTGTGGCCGTTTCCCAAGCAGGCTAGGCTCTGGTTTCTCCTGAGGGTAAGCCTTGTTAAGAATAGGGTTCTTAGGGACCTCCCTGGTGGTGCCGTGGATAAGAATTCTCCTGCCTGTGCATGGGACTTGGGTTCAGTCCCCGGTGGGAAGATTGCACATGCTGTGTGGAGCAGCTCAGCCGGTGAGCCACACTGCTGAAGCCACATGCCCTAGAGCCTGTGTTCCAGAAGAGAGAAGCCAAGAATGGACTGCTTAGTGTATTTCACAGTGGTTCCAGTTCTCACCACTTGCTGGGAGGATGAGGGAGTTTTTCTGTGATATTTACTGGGGTAACCTGGTCCCACTCTTGAAAGCCACACTAAATATTGTGGGTCCTTGCTTTTGACTGGGTTCCTCTGGAGTCTTTAACTCTCAAGAGTTGTCCACGATGAGCCTCCAGCAACTCATTGATTACAGCTCAGATTTTCCTACCACAGCATTGGTTACTGAGGTGGTTTCCACCGGTTTTTGTCCTTGTAAGCCATGACTCTTTGCATTTGCCTCTCTCCAGTTTTGGGAGTAACAGTGTGCCCTGTGTCCTCCCCTCTTTTATGAATCCGAGAAGACTTATTGCTTTTTTAGTGTGTTCAGCGTACTTGTTAGAATGAGATGGTGATTTCCAAGCTCCTTACATGCAGAAATGAAAGCAGAAGTCCCCACCCCAAGATAACTACATGCCTACCATCATCATACCTTATTGGTTTTCTTTTTGAATCGAATTATATAGTAGATACTCTTTGGGTCTGGCTTCGGTGGCTCAACATGGTCTGTAAGAATTTTTTGTTTTTAATAGCAGTAGTTCTAGTTTATTGCTGTGTAGTGTTGTGTTCCATTGTTTGATTATACTAGTTTCTTTATCTATTCTACTGTTGATGGACATTTGAGTTTCCAGTTTTAAGCTATATTATGGATAAAGCTGCTGTGAATAGTCTCGTACTTGTTTTATGATGGACAGATGCACTATATTTCATGGGTATGTTTCCTAGGAGTAGAATTTCTGGGTTGTAGAATAGGCATATGTTTAATAGTATTGCCAGAAAGTTTTCAAGTGATTTTACCACATTTTGCTTGCACCAGCAATGTATGAGAACCCACATACTTGATAACACTTAATTTTGTCAGTCTTTCTACATTTGGCCATTCTAATGGGTGTTAGTAGTATTCTGATCTGTGGTCTTAATCTGAATGACAAATTTAAATGAAAGACAGGGCGGTCCCGGTGACTCAGATGGTTAAGAATCCACCTGAAATGTGGAAGACCCGGGTTCTTTTCCTGCTTCAGAAAGACCCCCTGGAGAAAGGAATTGCTACCCACTCCAGTATTTTTGCATGGAGAATTCCATGGACAGAGGGGCCTGGTGGGCTACAGTCCACGGAGTCCCAAAGAGTCAGACACAAATGATTGTGGATCTTTCCTAATACTGAAATTCTGTGTTTGCTTAGAGTCTAGGGCATGCTTACAGCAGTAGTTCTCCTTAGCTACACTTTAGAATCCCCTGGGGAGCTTTTAAAACTTGAAGTTCCCCAGGTGATTCTAGGATGCAGAGAGTGTTGAAAGCGTTCTGAATGAAACATTCTGTGCCTCTCGGGACTTTGCTGTGCCCTTCGGTGAGTGACATGTTTGTCTTTCTCGTTGCCCAGCCAAAAATTGGGTAGGGAGCAGGGAGAAGGCCTGGGTTACCCTACATTTCTCCCCTACTCTTGATCCCCCACAATCTAGTCACTCTGTAAGGCTCTTATTTTACTTCCTAAAGAATTCTCAAAAAAGAATTCACCTTTTTCAATTCCCACAGCCTTAATTTAGATCTTTATTATTTCTTACTCACACTGTAAAATGCTTCCTAAATGGTTTTTCTACTTCTAGTCTTTCCTTCTTTCCCTTCAGTCGAACTTCCTTCAGGCTGTTCACTAAAATAAATTGATCAGATTTTTCTACTTCTTTCTTCATATCTCTTTTAGAAGTTCACAGTTCTTGGTCTAGCATTTATAAAGTCCATCATGATAGTCTCCTATATACTTTATTAGCCTCCTTGTCATTTTTATTTTTAAAACCTAATTTTGATAAAGTTTCATACAGAAAAATTAAACTCTTTACCCAGATTCACCATTGTTTTGTCCCATTTACTTTAACATTTTCTCTTTAAATGCAGAGTTTCTTCTCTTTTGAACCATTTGAGAGTGGTTTGCAGACATTATGTCCATTTGTTCCTAAGAACAAGGACTTTATCTTATATAATCTAAGTACTTTTATCAAAATCAGAAAATTATTAAGGAAATTGACATAGTACTATTATTTAATCCACAGTTCCAATATATCCTTTACAGCTATTTTTTTCCTGTTTTGTGATCCAGTCTATAATATATGTTGTATCTAGCTGTCTTTTCTCTTGTCTTCTTTTATCTGCAACAGTTCATCTACTTTTTCATGAACTTAAGCTTTATCAAGTATAGGAGCCAGGTTTTCTACTATCTATCATCTGTTTCCATGATTTTTGGTCTTTATTATTTCCTTCCTACATCTTACTTTTAGTTTAATTTGCTCATTTTCTGTTTTCTTAAGATGCAATCTTAGATTGTTGGTTTAAGATCTTCTATTCAGATGTAAGCATTTAAAGCTATAGATTGCTTCCTTAGGTGCATCCCGCAAATACCGCTGTGGTGCATTTTCATTTTTCTTTGTTTTTTTTCCCCTTCCCCTGCATTTTCATTTTCATTTAGTTAAAAAATATTTTCTTTCTCTTGTGATTTCTTTGTTTTCATATTAATGTTTTAGATATGTTGTTTCGTTTCCAAATTTGGGGGAGGTCCCTGCATATCTTGTGTGAGTTGATTGTAATTAAATTTCTCTGTGGTCATAGAACATTCTTTATATGGTTTCAGTCTTTTAAAATTTATTGAGTTATGTTTTATGGCCTAAAATATGATCTGTTTTGCTGAACACAGCATGTTCATATGAAAATAATATATATTCTGCCATTATTGTTTCCTATTCTGTAAGTATCAGAGTGGTTGATGGTGTTCAGATCTTCTGTGTTTATGCTGGTTTCCTTTGTCTACTTCTGTCAGTTGCTATAAGAGTGATGGTAAAATCTCCAACTATGTGGAGTTCTGTTTCTGCTTTTAATTCTGTCGTTTGTTTCATTTATTTTGAAGCTCTCTTATTGCAACCAACAGAACACATTTGTGATTGTTTTGTATTCCTAAGGAATTGATCATTTTATCATTATGAAATATCAGAGCGATACTACCCTCTTTATCTCTGGTAATACTTTTTAAAAAACTATTTTATCAGATATTATTAATAATAAAACTGTGCCAACTTTCTTTGGAGAAGGCAATGGCAACCCACTCCAGTTCTCTTGCCTGGAAAATCCCATGGGCAGAGGAGCCTTCTGGGCTGCAGTCCATGGGGTTGTGAATTAGTCGGACACGACTGAGCAACTTCCTTTCACTTTTCACTTTCATGCATTGGAGAAGGAAATGGCAACCTGCTCCAGTGTTCTTGCCTGGAGAATCCCAGGGATGGGGGAGCCTGGTGGGCTGCCGTCTGTGGGGTCGCACAGAGTCGGACATGACTGAAGCGACTTAGCAGCAGCAGCCAACTTTCTTATGCCTACTCTTTGTATGGTGTATCTTTGTTCATCTATTTATTTTCAATCTGTAATATTTATGCCTTTGTCTTTAAAGTGCATCTCTTGTAGACAGAATATAGTAGGGTCATTAAAAATATGTATATACACACATATATTCAGGGACTTCCCGGTGGTCCAGCGATTAGAGCTCTGTGCTTTCACTGCCCGCGGTCTGGGTTCAGTCTTGGTCAGGGAACTAAGATCCTGCGAGCCACATGACAGGGCTTGCGGTAATGATTATAGTGCATATATTAAACTTTTCATATTTCACTTATAACTAATAATGTACTGCTTTTCTCTTAAAACAGAAATTTCGTAACCTTTTAGGTCTGTGTTTCCCTTTTGTTGTTGTTCACTCCGTAAGTCATGTGACCCCATGGACTGCAGCACGCCAGGCTTCCCTGTCCCTCACCATCTCCCAAAGTTTGCCCAAGTTCATTTCCATTGAATCGATGCCATCCAACCATCTTATCCTCTGTTGCCCTCTTCTCCTTCTGCCTTCAATCTTTCCCAACATCAGGGTCTTTTCCAATGAGTTAGTATTTCCCTTACCTCCCTTCTTGTTCTTTGATATACTTGTTTTATATATGTTACATCTGTATACATTTTAAACCACAGAAATGATATTATCAACATTTGCTTTAAGCAGTTATATGGTTTATAAAGAAATTGAGATGAATCGGTAAAAACAAAATGGTTTTTGCATTTACCCAGGTAATTACCATTTCATTTCTTTCTCATTCTTTTCCGAACATTCATTTTTTTCTGTCTGGTTTTATTTCCCTTCAGCAGGAGAATTTCGTTTAGCATTTTGCATAGTTCAGGTCTGCTGGTGATGAATTCTCTTAGTTTTATTTGAAAATACCCTTAGTACCCTCTGTAATTCCTAATATTTTCCCTGGATATAGAGTTCTAAGTGGACAGCGTTCTTTTTACCAGTGTTCTGCTCTCTTCTGGCATTTACAGTTTTTGATGAGAAATCAGCCATTTGTTGGAACTTTGTTTCTGATAGTAATATTTTTTTTCTCTTGCTGCCTTTGAGGTTACCTCTTTATCTTTAAATAGTTTGACTGTGATGTACTTGGTGTTTATTCTGCATGTTGTTCATTAAATATGTTGCATCTATAAATTTTTGTCTTTCATCAGATTTGGAAAAAATTGGGCCATTTGTTCTCCAAATACTTTTTCTGTATCCTTTTCTTCTAGCATTTTACTTACACATAAGTTGGAATATTTAATACTGTCTTATGGTTCCATGAAGCTTTTCTTTTAGTCTTTGTTTTTGCTCTACTCTCTACCTTGGATAATTTATATTTATTTAATTTTGTTTTACTTACTGTTTTGTATTTCATCTTCATTTGGCTAGGTCCATCTAGTGATTTTTTTCTTTGAAAAATTATGGTTTTCAATTCTATAATAGAATCCATTTGCTTCATTTTTACTGTGCTGAGAGAATTCTTATTTTTTTCACTGAGACTTTTGATTCACTGAAAATGTTTCACTTATTTGCAGTCACTGTAGCTTCGTTTGAATCTGTATCATTTCCAATCTCTGCTTCATATCAGAGCCAGACTAAATTATTTTTCTAAAAAAAAAATAATAATAAATAATTTTTCTTTTCTCCTGGGAATCCTGTGCCTTTTTCTTGGTTCATTACATATCTGGTAATTTGGGGTTGTATCCTGAACATTTTGAACATTGAGATGCAAAGATTGGAGATTGTTTTATTCTTTTCCAGTGAGTGTTACTTCCTTTGTCTCGGTTGCTAATTTTCTTGGCTGGGCTTGCATTACAGACTCAGTTTCTTGTCTGTGCAGGTACATTGAGGGGTTAGAGATCCCCTTTCTGGACCTTTCTTTTTCAGTATTACCCCCTTCCTTTTACTTTTGTCAGCTTAACTTTTCCCCAGCTGAAAAGGACTAGTTTTCCACTGGATGCCCTGACAGCTACTGGGTGCACAGCATGGATAGGATTTAGTTTTTGTCTACAAGCCAAAGAGATGGAACCTTCCTCGCATAGCTCCCTGTCTCCCCTTCTCCAAGCGAGCATGCACTTTCCACTAGCTTCTCTTTGCTCTCCAGTGCCTTCAAATAATTGCTTTTTAAATTGTGTTCAGCTTTTGCAGTTGTTTTCTGTGCAGGGTTGGGGAGGTTTAGTATAGTTCCAGAAACAAAAACCTGCCTTCTTTTTTACCTGTTCTTGGAAGCCGCCTGTTGTGGGTTTTCCTCCTACCCTGCTTGCCGTCCCTTGTAAGTTTCCTTTGCTAGTTCCTCCCCTGTCCAAATATTGAAGTGTCCTAGCGCTCAGTCTGCAGAGCTCTCCTGTCTGCATTGACTTTCCAGATAGAAAGTCAAGCCAGATCTGTGCATGTGTGTTCAGTCCTCAGCTGTGTCCGACTCTGTGACCATATGGACTGTAGCCCGCCAGGTTCCTCTGTCTGTGGGATTCTTCAGGCAAGAACACTGGAGTGGGTTGCCATTTCCTCCTTCAAGGGATCTTCCCAACTCAGGGATCAAACCCATGTCTCCTGTGGCTCCTGCATGATTCTTTACCATGAGCCACGTGGGGGTCCTGAATCCATGCCTGGTTATTTATGTATCTTCTTTGGCTGCTTTGGTCTACAGCATCAGAGTTGACAGCAAAGTTGAGTAGTTGTATAGGCTCACAAAAGCCTATAGTGTTTGCCATTTGCCCCTTTATAGAAAATGCTCACTGACCCCTGATCTAGGTAATCTTATGTAGTCCAGAAATTTAAATGCCGTCTACAACACCAGTGACTTATAAATTTCTTATCCCCAGCTTCAAGCTTGCTTCTGGACTTCAAGCTCATATACCCAAAAGCCTAGTACCCTTATCTGTACAAACCTTAATATATCCTGATCTAAACTCTAGCTGTTTTTTCTGTCTTGTGCTCCACCCTGAGTCTTGCCTAGTTGTGTTAACAGCAATTCCACTTTAACAGCTGCTCAGGCCAGAAACCTTTGTAGTTGTCCTTGACCTCTGTTTTTCCCATCTCTCACATCTGTCTGTAAGGAATTCCAGTTTCTACCTTCAGAATATGTCTAGAATCTAACCACCTCTTACCTCCTCAGCCACTGTCACCCCACTCCCAAGCTACCATTATCTCTTGCCTAGATTATCCCATACGATTATTCTCCCTGCTTCTGCCTTTTGCTCACTTATAGTTTAGTGCATCACAGCAGGAAAAGAGTGATCCTTAAATGTAAGTCAGATCATTTCACTCTAAAGTTCAAACCCTCTGGTGGCTTCCATTGCACCAAGAATAAACTCCGGAATTCTCGCCAGTGCCTTTGCCGCCTGCATGTTCCTGCTGCCTCTCACGTGTTCCTGCTGCCTCGCTGACGTTTCTTCTGTTCTCCCTGGCCCGCAAACTGTCTCCTGCTCCTGGAGAAGCTGGGCCTGTCCCCACCTCCCATCTCTGTGTTTACTGTTTCCTCGGCCTGGGGCTCTGCACTCCCTCACTCGACTGTGTCTTACAGAAAGATGATGCCTCTTTTAAGTTTTTCCCTGACCACTTTGTTTAAAACAGCACATTCACGAACAAATATGTTTATGTACATGCCCATTAGCATTTAGGACTGCATAATGTGTGTATTTATTTGTTTGTTTTCCCCAGCTAGGATATAAACTCTTTGAGGGTAGGAAGTTTTCTCTGTTTGGTTCACCACTCTGTCCTAAGTATCTGACATCCTGCCCAGCGCATCAGAGAGCTCAATAAATCAGTTGAATCAATGAATGTATGAATGAACAATCACCATTCTAGCTAAATTGCTTTACTTGGGTTTCTGGAATATATTAGATTCTATTCTGCTCCTCTTATTCTTTCTATTTAGAATCTCTCCTTTACTGCGTCCCCATCTGTCATTCTACAAGATTCACCTTAAGTATCCACCTCTGATTAAGTTTTCCCTCTGAGTGCTTACCGTATTAAGTGCTTCCCTCAGGTGCTCACAACACTGTATTGTAATTACTTTTTGCCAGTACTTCTAGTTCTTAGAAGCCTAAGGTCAGAGTTCTGTTTCTGTTTTATCCCATGCATATTGCATAGAAGATAGCAAGTACCTGGTGAATCACCAGGTGTTATTAGGAGGGAGAAAGTAAGAGCATATCTTAGAAGTTTTGGAAGAGTGGTAACTATTTAGATAGCAAAATCTTAGTCTTTCTGGTTGGATTAGAGATCAGGTGTCTAGTTAGTATCTGTGGTGGTTTAGTCACTCAGTCGTATCTGACTCTTACAACCCCATGGACTATAGCCTGCCAGGCTCCTCTGTCCATGGGATTCTCCAGGCAAGAATACTGGAGTGGGTTGCCATTTCCTTCTCCAGGGGATCTTCCCCACCCAGGGATCGAACCCAGGCCTCCTGCATTGCAGGCAGATTCTTTACCAACTGAGCTATGAGGTTAGTATCTGTGTATCTCTTATTTGCAAGAAGTAGAGACTTAACTCCAGTAGCCTTAGATAATCTGGATATATTGTAAGGATGCAGTAGCAGTGAAGAAAATAGGGATCTCAAAAGTATCCAAGATGCTCAGACCCTTCCATGGAAAAGGGAAAGTCTCTTTAATAAATGGTGCTGGGAAAACTGGATATCAACAGGCAAGGTGGACCCTGTCTTATACCACACACAAAGTCAGCCCCAAAATGTATCAGAGACCTAAGAGTAAGACCTGTAACTGTAAAACTGAGAAGAAATGCTTATGGTAGTAAATTTGGCACAGATTTCCTGAACATGACATCAAAAGCACTAGCAACAAAAGCAAAAATAGACAAATTGAACTACATCTAAACTAAAACCTTCTTTATAGGAAATAATTTTTATATATCAAAATGTCTATACACAATCAACAGAGTAAAAAGGTAGCCTACAGAATTGAGAGAAAATTTACAAATTACACATCTTTTGAGGTTAATATCCAGAATATGTAAAAAACTCCTAGAAGTCAACAAGTAAAACACAAATAACCCAATTAAAATATGGACTAAAGACTTGAATAGACATTTCTTCAAAGATGATACATAAATCGCCAACAAACAAATGGAAAAGTGTTCAACATCACTAATCATTCAGTTTAGTCGCTCAGTCATGTCCAACTCTTTGTGACCCCATGAACCGCAGCATGCCAGGCCTCCCTGTCCATCACCAACTCCCAGAGTCCACCCAAACCCATGTCCATTGAGTCGGTGATGCCATCCAACCATCTCATCCTCTGTCGTCCCCTTCTCCTCCTGCCCTCAATCTTTCCCAGCATTGGGGTCTTTTCAAATGAGTCAGCTCTTCGCATCAGGTGGCCAAAGTATTGGAGTTGCAGCTTCAACATCAGTCCTACCAATAAACACCCAGGACTGATCTCCTTTAGGATGGACTGGTTGGATCTCCTTGCAGTCCAAGGGACTCTCAAGAGTCTTCTCCAACACCACAGTTCAGAAGCATCAATTCTTCAACGCTCAACTTTCTTCACAGTCCAACTCTCACATCCATACATGACTACTGGAAAAACCATAGCCTTGACTAGATGGACCTTTGTTGGCAAAGTAATGTCTCTGCTTTTTAATATGCTCTCTGCTGCTGCTAAGTCGCTTCAGTCGTGTGCAACTCTGTGCAACCCCATAGACGGCAGCCCACCAGGCTCCCCTATCCCTGGGATTCTCCAGGCAAGAACACTGGAGTGGGTTGCCATTTCTGTCTAGATTGGTCATAACTTTCCTTCCAAGAAGTAAGCATCTTTTAATTTCATGGCTGCAGTCACCATCTGCAGTGATTTTGGAGCCCAGAAAAATAAAGTCAGCCACTGCTTCCACCATCTCCCCATCTATTCTCCATGAAGTGATGGGACCGGATGCCGTGATCTTCGTTTTCTGAATGTTGAGCTTTAAGCCAGCTCTTTCACTCTCCACTTTGACTTTCATCAAGAGGCTTTTTATTTCCTCTTCACTTTCTGCCATAAGGGTGGTGTCATCTGCATATCTGAGGTTATTGATATTTCTCCCGGCAATCTTGATTCCAGCTTGTGTTTCTTCCAGTCCAGCATTTCTCATGATGTACTCTGCATATAAGTTAAATAAGCAGGGTGACAATATACAGCCTTGACGAACTCCTTTTCCTATTTGGAACCAGTCTGTTGTTCCATGTCCAATTCTAACTGTTGCTTCCTGACCTGCATACAGATTTCTCAAGAGGCAGGTCAGGTGGTCTGGTATTGCCATCTCTTTCAGAATTTTCCATAGTTTATTGTGATCCACACAGTCAAAGGCTTTGGCATAGTCAATAAAGCAGAAATAGATGGAACTCTCTTGCTTTTTCTGGAACGCTCTTGCTTTTCCATGATCCGGCGGCTGTTGGCAATATGATCTCTGGTTCCTCTGCCTTTTCTAAAACAAGCTTGAACATCTAATCATTAGGGAAATACAAATCAGAACCACAATGAGGTATCTCCTCACACTTGTTAGGATGGTTACTATTTTAAAAATGTAAATAACAATTATTGGTGAGGATGTGAAGAAACTAGAGCCTTTATGCATTGTTGGTAAGAATATAAAATAGCGAAATCGTTGATAGAAAATAATATAGTGTTTCCTAAAAAAATTAAAGATAAACTTGTTACCAGAAGAGTTTGGGGTCTGGCTGCTTGCCACTGAAAAGCCAATAAACAGGCTAGGTTGGTGAAAAGGAAAGTTTGCTTTAATTCAGATGCTGGCAACTGGCTGGGAGGATGGACATCTGTCCAAAGGCTGACTCCCCCCTACTGGCAATCAGTGGGGCGAGAGCTTTTATAGACAGAAGTGAGGGGAGGGGGACTACGTGCAGAAGCAACGCAGTCATCTCTGGCACTCATCCTCAAATTGGTCATCAGTGGTCTGACCAGTGTCATCTTGATTGTTTTAGGTACAGTTACTCTTCAGTTCCAAGGTCCATTTGTTCTCATTTCTTTGAGGCCATTTCTCAGAATTGTGGCAGCTTACGTGATGAGTACAGTCTGGTCATCATATAGCTAGCTTCTTTCACCGGGGATTTCAGTATCTATAAGACAGCTCACATGGTATGGCTCAGGATATCATCTATAGTCCTTGAGAAGGAACGAAGAGTCCTGGACTGTGCTTAATGACTCCATTATTATTATTTTTCTCCTTTGACTGTTTTCCTTTGTTTCTGCATTTCTCGTTTCTCTGATTAAGCTTATTCTTCAACTGAAGTTTTCCACAGACAAAGTCAGGCAAAGGACGTGGGACAGCGGGGGCAAGGACCATAGGGTCTTGCTGTGTTTTTGAATTACCATATGGCCTAGCAGTCCCACTTTGGGGTATGTTTCCGAAAGAATTGAAAGCAAGATCTTGAAGAGATACATCCACACCCATGTTCGTACAGCAGTAGCAGCACTCTTTGTAATAGCCGAGAAATGGAAGCAACCTAAATGTCCACCAGTGAACTGAATAAATGTGGTATATACATGCAGTGGACATCAGCTTGAGGAAACTGTGAGATAAATGGTGGAGGACACGGAAGCCTGGTGTGCTGCAGTCCATGGGCTTGCAAAGAGACAGACACGACTTAGCAACTTAACAACAGTATATGCAGCTGATTATTAGTCAGCCTTAAAGAGAAAGGAAATTTTGACACATGTCCAATATGGATGAATCTTGAGGACATCATGTAAAGAAGTAAGCCAGTCACAAAAAGTCAAATACTATATGACTGCATTGATGTGAGGTATCTAGAGCAATCAAGCTCATAGAAACAGAAAGTAAAGTGATGTACCAAGGGCTGTAGGGGAGTTGGAGGACGATGGAAATGAAGTCATTGTTTAATGGGTATAAAGTTTCAGTTCTGCAACATGGAAAAATTCTGGAGATTGATTACACAGCAGTGTAAATATATGTAACCCTGATGAACTATACATTTAGAAATGGTTAAAAGGGTAAATTTTATGTTATGTGTTTTTTACCACAATAAAAAAGAATATAAAAGCAAGGTTTATTATTATTATAAGCTCATAATTTAGAAACAAAAGATCTAGACACAGATAACACTTTGTCAGCAAACTTTCACAAGTTTGCTAACACTTGTCAAGTCGAGTTTGTGAGTTTTTAAGCTGTGACTTCTCATCAGTATAATTCTACTCTTTGCTCTTATTGCGCTTTCGTCTTCCCAGTACCCTAGTTGGTTGATTCACTTAGTGTCCCCAGTTCAGACCTTCAGAAAGAGTTTGATTGGCTCAGGAAATTCCTCTTTTCTGTATTGGCAGTAATTTTCTAACCAGGCCCTATTGTCAGACCTGTGAATTGCAAGGCCTTGTGTCAAGGATTCTTCTTTGGCTCAATCAGTGGCCACCTCTTAACTGGGGACTGTGAAAGAGGGAGTTTCTCTTATTAGAGATCAGTGAACGTCCGTAAATTCATGCATTCAGTTCAGTTCAGTCGCTCCATTGTGTCCGACTCTTTGCGACCCCATGGACTTCAGCACGCCAGGCTTCATACATGCATAAAGGTAGCCAGATATAATTTAAATAAGACATTTCAAATCCTTTTAAAGTAGATACTACTTTAGAATAATCATAAGGAAGATACAGTGGATGCTATGATGAGGGACTCAGTTACCTGCTTTAGGACTAGGGCCCTCCTTCCAGGAGTGGTGCCTGCTGAGGGCTCATAGCTGAGTCTCTCCAGGAATTGCCTCTGCGAAAGAGAGCTGCATTGTCCACAATTATACTCCTATCTAGCGGATAGCTTGCATCTAACAATCGGGTATGGATGTGGGGGCTCAAAGGCCTGGTCGGGTATGGATGTGGGGGCTCAAAGGCCTGGTCCCGTTGCCTTAATTTGGAACAGCTTAAAGAGCCTCAGCTTCAGTGCTCCGTGTAGGATGGGCCGAGCCTTATGACATAATCTCTCTGCAGCTCTGTCGGGGCTTCCTGCCCTCCCTCACGCTCGTGGAGGACTCTGCAATAAGCCTCATGCGTTCAGAGACTTCCCCAGAATCCAGTCTAAAGCAGAGGAATGTTTTGTTTTCCCGCCTTCAACTTTTTGAAATCTTCTCTCTGAAATTTCTTTTTTTCAATTTTCAAGGCTTACATGAGACGTTCAGTTTATTAATTCCGTCACTAGTTCCGAGCCTGTGGTATGATAGACTCTGAAATATGGCATTTTTTAAGCCAGTATTTTTTTTAAGATATTCTAAGAATGCAAGGAAATAACTAAGTTTTCTGAGAAATGTTTTTTTTTTTTTTTTTGTGATCTCATAAAGTATCAATAGCATTCACACTGTACATCCCCTTGTAATATTTTACAATGATTTTTATTTAACTTTACAATTATTTTAAAATGTTTCTTCATATAGAAAATATATACTTTGTTTAGGAGGATCGAAACAACAAATTTTCACGAAGAATATACTGAAAAACAACAAATGAAAATATTTATACCAAAATACCAAAAATGATTCAACTATTAAAACTATCCTGTTAGACTCTACTCAGCAGTTTGCACAGGGGTCCTTTGGTGTTGCTCTACTGAGTAATGACTAGACAGATACAAAGAGAACTGATTTTAAAGTTAAAAAATAAATTTCAGAAATGATTCTCCCTGCCCAAATACTGCAGTAGGAAATGCAATTACAACATATATCTCTTCCAGAACAAAAAAAGTCTTTGTATAAAATAACTTTGGTACATAATTGGCACAAAGTCAAAATCTCCTACAAAATGAATTCAGGTATCCTCAAGAATGAAATCGAAAAGTCTTGGTCCAAAGTAAGATACTTGTACGAGGTAAATGCAAGTAAGCTATTTGCTATCCCTCATGTGATAAATTATTGTCCTAAGGTGCAAATCTCATGACTCTGAGAAATGTTTTAAGTGGTATTAATAGGATTTGACATTATTATGAAAGTTCTTTTTTCATTGGCATAACCAATTAGGATTTCAGTTTGACATTTTAGTCTTTTGTTACAACTATCACCAAGTAATTAAAGTACACTGATTTTGAGGTACTTGATAATTCACTTTTTTTTTTGGTTTTGTTACTTCAGACGTTTCCCGTTAGTTTGTCTTCCCGCAGTGATATTCATAAGAAGTAACGAACATATGGCTCCATGGTCCATGGGTGGGACAGAGGAGTGAGTGTGGAGCTTAAGTGTATAATGATCAGTCTAACACCTTCATAACTGTGAATCAGACTTTTAATGTAACTCATATCCTTTTTACTTAGTAGTAAGCATTTGTTAAGAACCTCTTGCTTGTCAGACCCTGGGCCAATCTGATGATACAGTGATGGCTCTGACGGTCTCTGTCCTCAGGGACCTGACCTGAGGGAATGTATTAATTTGCCTAGATCTGTATCCTGTTGCCCTGGGGCTACAGAGATAGTCTATTCAGTTTGTGTCAGACATTAGAAACATTATTATGTATTCATACAAAATTTGTCATGGTAAAGAAAGAGGTTTGTATAAGAAGTGTAATTAATCTAAAAGAGGATCTAAATGTTGAAAGCAGAACATTTCTAGAGCTGCCAAGAAATAGAACTCTGGCCTAGGGAGACCCTAGGATTTATGTAATCTATAGCTATTCCAGAAGTTTTAGAGGATCCTCAAGAAAAAGGGATGGATACTTACCTGTCCTAGGTGTTTACTAAAGAGTCCAGTCAGTCTCCCACACGAAACCAGTGGTTCTTTCCCTAGAGCAGTGACTGCCTTACTTGTTTTTATATTCTGTGGCATCTTGTAGAGTGCCTTGCACATAACAAGTTTCAGTAAGTGTTGCTTAAATCTGTCTGTCTGTGCTAGTGTACTAAGTTGCTTCGGTTGGGTCTGACTCTTGTGACCCCATGGCCTGTAGCCCACCAGGCTCCTCTGTCGATGGGATTCTCCAGACAAGAGTACTGGAGTGGGTTGCCATCCCCTTCTCCAGGGGATCTTCCTGAGCCAGGGATCAAATTCAGGTGTCCCGCATGGCAGGCACACTCGTTATCCTCTGAGCTTCCAGGGAAGCCCATTTTCAGTAATACTATGACATTATTTTCATTAAAAAAATTTTTGTGTCATTTGCCCCCAGGCATCTACAATAAGGTACCTACAATAAGATCAAGAAATCTAAGTGGAATGCAGTTTTAAAAGCCAGATGTGTTTTTATTATATTGGTATCATGTTTATTATACAAGGATTAGGTAGGCTATAATGGTGGCTTTTATGTGCTATAAACATGAATATAGTCTTTTGAATATTTGCCTTTTGTGATTTGGTGTTACTTATGACTGTTTCTTTCCTCATTTTTTTAGGAGTCTACCATGGCTCAAGAATCTCCAAAAAATTCAGCAGCAGAAATTCCAGTGACTAGTAATGGGGAAGTTGATGACTCTCATGAACATGGCTTTAATAGGGTAAGAACACTTCTGTCTCTCAATACAAAGACTCATGATAAGCCCTTCAGTGCTGAGATGAAAGTAATAGAGTTTATTCATAATATAGGAATATGTTCTTAGATTGACTGTATTCTGGAATCTAATATTATTATGGAGGGATGACTAGGTGGGTCATGTTAGTAATTTGTCCAGAATAAGCTTCTGGCCAGTAAAGCATTTAGGCTTTGATGTTACTATCTGTAATTTTATTGTATAATCAGAGCAAGAGTGTCTCTAATGATTTTGGCATATAACTTTATTAAAAAACTACTTCATTCTACTTGTAATAAGAAAAAATATTAACTATAGGTTATCCTTTAAAACGCTGGTCTCTTTTCTTAGTACATAATTCCCAAGTAGGTGCCTCTTCATTTTGCTGTTTACTTTCTAGAGTGACATATTTGACTCAGTGGAAAATGAAACTTGGGATCTGTTTAATTTTGATCTGCCTCTCATTTGAAATTGAAATGTAATGCATTTAAATGGAAACACCACGGGTTTAGAGATAATGTGGGTTCAAATTTCAGCTATGTCTTTCCTAGTACCTTGAGCAGAGATTTACTTATCTCTCTAAATGAGAATTTTATTTTTGTGGTGATGTTAATGTTAAATGATATTAAAATAAGTAATATGCCTAATAAAGTCCTAGAAATGAGAGTGATGTTAATTATTTCTGGAGATATTTCCGTTAAACATTCGTTTTTGACACGTGTGTGTCAAACACTTGACACGTGTACAAGGTTAAATAACTTTAAAAATACAGTTTTCATATTCATGAAAAAGTAATGGTTGAAAGATACTTGAATTATTTTACAGCTTAAAAAAATTGGACTCTTTTACTTCATATGTTTGAGAATAAAGTTCTTTAGTTTAACAGAAGATAATATTTTACTTTTAATTTTTAAAATTTTAATTATTTTTTAAAATACTTATTTTTGGCTGCATTGGGTCTCCACTGCAGCACATGGGCTTCTCTCTGGTTGTGGCACGGGGCTCTGTAGTTGTGGCACGGGGCGCTGTAGTTGTGGCACGGGGCGCTGTAGTTGTGGCCTGGGGCGCTGTAGTGGTGGCATGGGGCGCTGTAGTGGTGGCATGGGGCGCTGTAGTTGTGGCCTGGGGCTCTGTAGTTGTGGCCTGGGGCGCTGTAGTGGTGGCACGGGGCGCTGTAGTTGTGGCACGGGGCGCTGTAGTTGTGGCCTGGGGCGCTGTAGTTGTGGCACGGGGCGCTGTAGTTGTGGCACGGGGCGCTGTAGTGGTGGCACGGGGCGCTGTAGTGGTGGCACGGGGCGCTGTAGTGGTGGCATGGGGCGCTGTAGTTGTGGCATGGGGCGCTGTAGTTGTGGCCTGGGGCGCTGTAGTGGTGGCACGGGGCGCTGTAGTTGTGGCACGGGGAGCTGTAGTTGTGGCCTGGGGCGCTGTAGTGTGGCACGGGGCGCTGTAGTTGCGGCACGGGGCGCTGTAGTTGTGGCACGGGACGCTGTAGTTGCAGCACACAGGCCCTCTAATTAGGGTGCAGGGTCTTGGTTGCCCCACAACATGATGGATCTTAGTTCCCCGACCAGGAATTGAACTCATGTCTCCTGCATCGGAAGGCAGGTTCTTAACCACCTGACCATCAGGGAAGTCCCCAGAAGGTGATATTTTAGATCACAATTTCTCATTCCCAGCATCATTGGCATTTGGGGCCAGAAAACTTCCTTTGTGGAGGGTTGGCCTGTGCATGTGGGGTGGTCAGCAGCATCCCTGAGCTCTTCCTGGTAGATGCCAGTGGCCCCTCCAGTCGTTGACAAGCACGAATGTACCCAGACATTGCCAAATGTCAGGGGCAGGGAGGAACTTGCCTCTGGTTGAGAAGCGCTTTTTAGATAGATCGTTTTAACGGACTTTTGGAAAATTCCACTCTATTTCACTTACTTTTGGCTCAAGTCATTTAGAAGAAATAGACGTGTCTTCAAGCTTGGGATGTATGTGTTTTTATTTTAATTGCAGGTGTTTTAACTTGGTTTATAAGGACCCATGGGCCAGTACCGAGTGACTGACAGAATGTGTATACCTGAAACTCACACAGCGATGTGAATCAGCTGTGTGTGCGCTCACTCAGTTGTCTCTGCCTGTTTGCAATGCCGTGGTTGCCAGGCTTCTCTGTCCGTAGTATTTCCTAGGCAAGAACACTGGAATGGGTTGCCATTTCCTCCTCCAGGGGGTCTTCCCGACCCAGCAATCAAACCGTCATCTTTTGTGTATCCTGCATTGGCAGGTGGAAATTCTGAGCACTCGGAGGAAAGTTTCACTTCAGATTTTAGTCTTTCTGGTATTCGGAAACACTGAGATATACTTGCATATTAAGGGAACTCGAGTTACCATCATTAGACACTCTACCAATAGCTTTATAAACTTCTGTTAATTTAAATAACTCATTATACCAGGATTTTGGTTAATGACTGCTTTGTCTTATTTTTGGTAACAGCTCCTTTTGCGAATCTGTCCTGCAGGGATTTATTGCGTGTATGTTGTGTGCCAGGCACCAGGGATGACAGTGCCTGGTCCACAGCAAAGTGACAGAGACGCCTGCCGCGGAGAGTGGGTGTTCTTAGAGACAGTCTGATGAAACCTGCTAAGAAGAAAGCAGCGCATACGAAATGCTGCACTGTGTTGAAGATTCACCTGCCATCTTTAGCTTGGGGTGTTTTTTCGAGCTGTGGCTTTTGCATAGTAAAAAACGCACATGTTGAGTGTACGGCTCAGTGGCACCAGCGCCCACGCCAGTATGGAGAGCATCTGCAGGTCTTTCCCAGCCCCCTCTCCGTCTTCTAGGCAGTGTGCCCCTCTCCCTTCCAGAGTCACTCCTGCTGTCGTCATTCTGTCACCACTGATTGCTTTTGACTCGGCCTGAACTGCATGTAAGTGGAATCACACTAGGTGTACTCTTTTCCGACTGGCTTTCACCCGGCATTGTATCTGGAATGTTGTTGTTGTGGCTTTGGCAATATCTAATTCTTCTTTTCCCCTGGAGAAGGAAATGGCAAATCACTCCAGTATCCTTGCCTGGAAAACCCCATGGACAGAGGAGTCTGGCGGGCTATAGTCCATGGTTCACAAGAGTCCGACACAAGGACGACTGAACCACCGCCAATGCGTTTTCCTTGTGATACGGTTTTCCATTGTGTTAATACACCACAGTGTGTGTTAATAGGCCCTAATTTGTTTATCCATTTGGTTTGTTTGTTTTTAAAATCTATTATTTTTCTTTTCTTTTGTTTTATTTATTTTCGTTTCTGGTGGGTTTTTTGTTTGTTTGTTTGTTTCAAAATGTATTTACTTTTTAATTGAAGGATAATTGCTTTACAGTTTGTTGTTTGTTCTGTCAGACATCAGCGTGAATCAGCCATAGGCGACGCCTAGGTCGTCTGCAGTCTGCCCGTTACGAATAAAGCTGCTGTGGCCTTTCTTGTATAGGTCTTTCGGTGTACATGATCACCTACTTCTGTTGGGTATTTACCATGGAGTGGAATTGCACATCATGGGTATGTGATGTTTGGCTTTGGTAAATTTTGTCAACTAGTTTGCCGAATGATCAAATTAGTTGACAATCCTGCCAGCGGTGAATAAGTGTTCTAGTTGTTCCACATCATTACCAGTTTTTGTTATTGTCATACTTTTAAGTTTTTGCCATTCTGATGAAATCATAGTAGTTATCTCATGGTTTTAACATGCATCTCCTTGATGACTAATGACGTCGAGCATATTTTCAGATTCTTACTGACCATGTGAATATTATCTTTTATGAAGTACCTTTTCAAGTCCTTTGCTCGTTTTTCTGTTAAGTGTATGCCTTTTTCTAGTTCATTTGTAACAGTTCTTTGTATGTTCTGGGTATAAGTCATTTGTATGGATGTGTGTATTGCAGATGTTTATCTGCAGTCTGTAACTAGCTTTTGTACTATATTAATGGTATCTTTAGATGACCAAAGGCTAATTTTAATGAAGTCCAATTTATTAGTGTTTCCCTCCCTTTAGTGATTTTTGTGACCCTTGTATCTTTGCCTATCCCCACATCAGTCAAGATACTTCCATCTTCTAAAAGTTTCTCTGCTTTACTTCTTACACATAGGTCTATGATCCATCTTGAATTTTGTGTATGGCATGATGTAGAAGTCAAGGCTCATTTTTCCCCCATGTGCATATCATGTGATGTGCATTGTTTATTGAAAAAAAAAATCTTTTTCCACACGGGGCCTTTGCTGTTGGTCAAGTGACCATATATGTGTAGCTGTATTACTTGGCTGACTGTGTTATTTCTTGGTCTTTTTGTCTGTCCTTGCAGTAACACCACACTGTCTTACCCACTTACTAGAGTAATTAAGTCTGCAATAAATAGTAGCTTCAGCCTTGGTACCTGGTAATTCCTCTAGCTTCGTTCTTTAGGGTTACTTTGTACCTTAAACCTATTCATGAGTCTTTAGTTGAGTACCTTAATTTGCCTTGCTAGTAAAGTAATGTTCAAAATTCTCCAAGCCAGGCTTCAGCAGTATGTGAACCGTGAACTTCCTGATGTTCAAGCTGGTTTTAGAAATGGCAGAGGAACCAGAGATCAAATTGCCAACATCTGCCGGATCATGGAAAAAGCAAGAGAGTTCCAGAAAAACATCTATTTCTGCTTTATTGACTATGCCAAAGCCTTTGACTATGTGGATCACAAGAAACTGTGGAAAATTCTCAAAGAGATGGGAATACCAGACCACCTGACCTGCCTCCTGAGAAACCTATATGCAGGTCGGGAAGCAACAGTTAGAACTGGACATGGAACAACAGACTGGTTCCAAATAGGAAAAGGAGTCCGTCAAGGCTGTATATTGTCACCCTGCTTATTTAACTTATATGCAGAGTACATCATGAGAGACGCTGGGCTGGAAGAAACACAAGCTGGAATCAAGATTGTCCGGAGAAATATCAGTAACCTCAGATATGCAGATGACACCACCCTTATGGCAGAAAGTGAAGGGAACTCAAAAGCCTCTTGATGAAAGTGAAAGAGGAGAGTGAAAGAGCTGGCTTAAAGCTCAACATTCAGAAAACGAAGATCATGGCATCCGGTCCCACCACTTCATGGGAAATAGATGGGGAAACAGTGGAAACAGTGTCAGACTTTATTTTTCTGGGCTCCAAAATCACTGCAGATGGTGACTGCAGCCATGAAATTAAAAGACGGTTACTCCTTAGAAGGAAAGTTATGACCAACCTAGATAGCATATTCAAAAGCAGAGACATTACTTTGCCAACAAAGGTCCGTCTAGTCAAGGCTATGGTTTTTCCAGTGGTAATGTATGGATGTGAGAGTTGGACTGTGAAGAAGGCTGAGCGCCAAATAATTGATGCTTTTGAACTGTGGTGTTGGAGAAGACTCTTAAGAGTCCCTTGGACTGCAAGGAGATCCAACCAGTCCATTCTGAAGGAGATCAGCCCTGGGATTTCTTTGGAAGGAATGATACTAAAGCTGAAAGTCCAGTACTTTGGCCACCTCACGCGAAGAGTCGACTCATTGGAAAAGACTGATGCTGGGAGGGATTGGGGGCAGGAGGAGAAGGGGACGACAGAGGATGAGATGGCTGGAAGGCATCACTGATGAGTCTGAGTGAACTCCGGGAGTTGGTGATGCACGACTGAGCGACTGAACTGAACTGAACTGAACTGAATCATTGAAAAGGTTTTTTTAATCCTTTCAAGTTTTAACTTCAGAGTCTTTTTAGAGTGAAGTGAATTAACTCGTATATCTGTGTAAGTTCTTTGCTTACATAGTCAAAGCCAGTTAATTTGCTGCTTTATAAATTAACTTCTTACTTAATGTCTAATTCTCTTTTTGGAGATTCCCCTATAATGTTTCATTTTCTATTGAGGGATAGAGAAGGAAAAAAGGAAATGTTGTCCTGGAGGTCTCCTCTTAATAGATATGAACTTTACTGGTAGGCAAAGTTCTTCCCTCATAGCTCAGTTGGTAAAGAATCCACCTGCAGTGCTGGAGACCCCAGTTCGATTCCTGGGTCAGGAAGATCCACTGGAGAAGGGATAGGCTACATACTCCACTATTCTTGGTCTTCCCTTGTGACTCAGCTGGTAAAGAATCCACCTGCAATTTGGAATACCTGGGTTTGATCCCGGGGTTGGGAAGATCCCCTGGAGAAGGGAAAGGCTACCCACTCTGGTATTCTGGCCCAGAGAATTCCATCAACCGCATAGTCCATGGGGTCGTAAAGAGTTGGTTGCGACTGAGCGACTTAGAGCGACTTTCACTTTCACTTCACTTACCAGTAGGCAAGACTCCTTGGAAGCAATAATTCAGTCAACCAGTACACCCCACTTTACCTCCGTAAAGAAGTTCAACATCATAAAGCTTGTTTCTCTTTGTACCTGCTCTTATGAAAGGAAAAATATATCATGAGAGTTTCTTACATATTTAATATTTTAAAATAAAAATCACCTCTATGATCTCTTTTACTGAGTGAAAGCAGTATTTCAATAGCATCTTTTGACTCTTTTAAATAAATTACACTCAAGATCTGTTAGGCATATATTTACTAACATTTTGGCACACTCCTTTATTTTCCTGAGCAATAAAAGGGGGATTTTATCAATATTTAATGTCAAATTCATGTTTCTGTTTTCAAATAGATAAAAGTTCATAGATAAAGTGTGTATAATGTACTAAATATTGCTTAGCATTATATAGACTAGTAAAGAGATTGTATAAAAAACTACCTCATAACTAGAGTTTTCTAGTTTTAAAAGCATGTTTTACTAATACACATCTTCTTTTATGCATACTTGATGTCTAAAGTTATATAACTCACAACATTGTAAATGAACTATCCTTCAACTTTAAAAATTGATAACAATGAAATAAATCATATAATGGTTTTTATTTAATGCATATTACACTTTTAAAAGTATAAAGTCTTATAAAAATTATATATATATATATATATATATATATATATATGTATATATATGAATGATATGAATGTGTTAGTTGCTCGGTTGTGTCCAACTCCACGACCCCATGGACTGTAGCCTGCCAGGCTCCTCAGTCCATGGGATTCTCCAGGCAAAAATACTGGAGGGGGTAGCCATACCCTCCTCCAGGGATCGAATCTGGGTCTTGCAGGCAGATTCTTTACCATCTGAGCCACAAATTAAGATGATGGCTTATTAAGTTGTCATCACTTGGCTGGCCAGTTGGTGTCACTGTGGCCCAGGCAGTGAGAGTGTAGATGCTTCTGTTCTTTCTGTGTCTTACTGCCACTGTTTCCTTTTTCATTTGATTTCCCTTAGTCTCCTACTATGAGAGGCCCTGGTGGACTTTACCTCAGCATTCACATTGAAATAGAGGATATAATGGGAGAATTTGCCCTAGAAATTCCCTGGTAGCAGCTTAACATTTGTTAATGTTTCAAGGTTTGTTACTTGTCTTAGAGGGGCAACAGCTATGTGAAGAGAGAATAGGATAATAATCTTAGTATTATTGCAGTTCTTTACAGCAAAACTATTTTTGCTTCTAAATAAAAAGCAATTGGTATTTTCTAAAGAGTAGTGTAAAGTTTAATCTCTAAAGAATACAAATTATTCTTTTACTTATAAGCTACATGTTATTTATAATTTATTCTGTTACATTGTTGTTATTCAGTCACCCAGTTGTGTCCGACTCTTTGTGACCCCATGGACTGCAGCACACCAGGCCTCCCCTCCCTTACCATATCCTCAAGTTTGGCCAAGTTCATGTCCATTGCATCGGTGATGCCATCCAGCCATCTCATCCTCTGATGCCCTCTTCTCCTCCCCTCCATCTTTCCCAGCATTAGGGACTTTTCCAGTGAGTCAGCTGTTTGTATCAGATGACCAAAGTACTGGAACTTCAGCAACAATCCTGTCAGTTCAGCAACAGTCCTGCAGCACTGGTCAAAATATTAGGTTAGAAATGTGCAATTTATACCATGAGTTTAAAGAAGCAAATATTAGCTCCTTGTGAGTTAAATTGAAACTTCTTGTGAATTAAGTTGTATTTGGCAGATGTAGAAAAATTACCTTAGCCAAAATAAAACTTCTCTTCTGGTAGGCCCAGACTAAAATTCCTAATTCAGCCTTTTCCACCTGTGGACCTTGTCTCTAGAAAAACGTACATATATACAAGACTGCCACGTCTCGTGTTCAGTTTCAAGGAGTTTAGGATCACTTGAATTCTGCCTGTGGATCCTTGGGTTCCCTATGTCTTAAATATTCCTGGTCTGCAAGTTTTGAGTTAAAGCACAGAATGTTAATTCAGTAGAAGTACCTCGAAGATCCCTGGATCTCACTACTTTAGTTTACAACTGAGGAAAAGGGGCCCTGAGGTTGTTATGGAATTGCCTATATTGACTAGCTATATCAAAAACTTACGTGATTGGCTATAAGTACAGTGTCGCCAGGAATGTTCGTGCATTACCTTATCTCCAGGGCCTGGCAGCAGTGCTACACGTACTTGATAACGGGCTTTCATTACATGTTTGGTGAATGAATGAACAAATGTTAGAATGAGAACTAGAAACACAGTTTCAAGAGTTCCGTGGAACAACAGGAAGAAACATACTTTAGACTGGACACATCCTGTGTCCTTAATTTTCCAGCATGCATCATGGTCATTGTTGTTGTTGCTGCTGGAAATTTTATTGTTTTGAAAGTTTTTATTGTTATTTTTCTTTTACTCTTTTTTTGTTGTTGTTTTGTTAAATTGTTTCTCCGTTCCCCTGTACTTATCAGTTTGGATAATATACTTCAGCAGTCTAAAGACTTGAGAAAGAATAGAAGAATAGGAATTATAAGAGCCTGTTTTGAACAGATTTCCTCCCCTCACCTTAATAATGTGACTGTCCATTTATGCATCTGCTTTTCCCAAGAGCTTGCAATTACATTTAGGACAGAGATAGTATATGCACACTGTACAGCATATGGATCACAGTAATTTTTCAACAAAAGATTGAGTTTTAGTTTGATTTAACTTTAACATTGGAGAAGGCAATGGCACCCCACTCCAGTACTCTTGCTTGGAAGATCCCATGGACGGAGGAGCCTGGTGGGCTGCAGTCCATGGGGTCACTAGGAGTCGGACACGACTGAGCGACTTCACTTTCACTTTTCACTTTCATGCATTGGAGAAGGAAATGGCAACCCACTCCAGTGCTCTTGCCTGGAGAATCCCAGGTTACGGGGAGGCTGGTGGGCTGCTGTCTCTGGGGTTGCACAGAGTTGGACACGACTGAAGCATCTTAGTAACTTTAACATATTTTCTACCTCATTCATCCTACCCTGGAGTTTGAATAGCATGTGATGAATGTTTCTGCGTTACCTGAAAAATTTAGTAGCTCAGTCACATTTGATGAGGGCTTTTCCCTAAGGCCAGTTTTTACCAGATGTATATCTTGGACACTTTTGAAGGTATGGCAAATGTTTTTCAAGGATTGTTTAATCCTTGAAAATATAGATTCATTTTAATATTTTCTTTGTAAAGTATAGAATATATTCTTAGTACTGTTAACCACAAATTAAACTTTAAAATGTGTTTATTATATATACATCTATTAAATTAACTCTGGATTTGTATTCCTGTTTGGGAAATAGAAAATTGTGAATAAACATAATTTTTAATGAAAGGCTGAAGCCCTGTGTATTTTGGTTATAATTTTTAGATTGTGCCTTTATAAACAAATGCTATCATGGACAACTTTCACTATCTAGGAGAAATTGTTTTGAATGTAGTTACATAAAAATATTTCCACAGTAATAGTGTTTGAATGAATTCGGAATTTTCTTGATGCAAATTGGTACATGATTTCGTTCTTATCAAACTTCAGTACTACTTAGAATCGAGACTATAGTCGATGCAGGGGTTGGGGTGGGACCAAGAGAATAGACAGTGAACTGTCAGAAGGTAGTGATGCTTTAGATTCTTGTTAAAAGTTTGTTGAGGGACTGAGAGAGAAGTGGGCAGGAAGAGAGAAGTGAGATTGAGATTGTGTGTGCATATATCTGTGTGTGTGTTGATAAAATGGGGAGAGCAGGCAAGACAGGAGATTTGCTGTCTGGATCACGTGCAGTAACAGGTATGAGAGGAGACTGTGGTCATAAAATAAGTTGTTAGGTTTAAAATTCCAAAAGTGTTGCTTCCTGAGCAATGACAAGGTTCAAAGAGTGGCTCTGGGAGTCCCAGTTGCATAAGTAGAACTGGCGTGAAAGATGAAAGGCGTTGTAGCTGAGATGTAAGTGTAGGTTGGGTGTACTGTATTAGTTGAGTATATTTTTTTATCTGTCATTACACTTTTTTGGCCCCTTGTCTAACCACATATCACCAAATCTGAATCAATCTACCTTACCCTTCCTACAAGCATACTGAGGGGGAAAAAATTATACATCTTTACAGACTGTTATTACTACAGCACATCATTCTACATCAGTGTAGGTAGACGGGCTCATGCAGTAGACTTTATTTCAAGTATTTCACAACTTATATTTTTAAAAAAACGCAACATACTACTTGCTGTATGTACATTAGTAGAATGTTTTTGATGAGCTATGAAAACTCAGATGCCTTATATATCACTTTGGAAGGATTGCAGACTGAACATAGAATCATTCCCTGAAAGTGTGCCCAATGTAGTGTGCAAAACGTTGGGAACACCCAGGATAATAGTAGGAGTTGTGGACAGAACGGAAAACCTGGGTGTGTCGGCGCCCTGGACTGGCTGAGAAGAAGGTAGGTGACCGAGTGGAGTCGTTTGGCCATCTACAGGGCGATGAGGGGTGGAAGTGAGCTGCACAAGGACAGAAAGCGGTTCCCTGTGGCAGAGTTCCTCAGGACGCAGACAGAGGAGTCCCTGCAGCAGAGTCATCTGGCTTACTTGTTTGAAATTCTGACTCCTGGGCTCCACACTCCAACTTAACAAGAACTACAGCAGGCGGCTAAGAAAAGCTGCGTTTTTAGTAGTTTTCTCAGATGATTCTTACCCAAGCTAACGTTTGAGAACTGATAGTTTACCGTGGAGAGCTGAGAAAATGCTGCCCCTCCCTCTGCCCACTTGATAAACAGAATGTTGGAGAGTAGCCCTCTTTGACCCAGTGTAATTGTCAGAGAGGACACCATGAGGAGGCTAAGGATGTTGTAGTCTGTTTACAGCTGGGTTGGGAGTGTGGAAGTCTGGTGAACCACAGCTTTGCTTCTGGCAGATACTCCTTATAAGTAGCTAACTATGAAAACAACAAAAGGCGATTTTACATTACCAGAGTTCATAGAGTATTTAACACAAAATTTTCAAGCTGTTTCTTTTGAAATTTTATAAATGCTTTGGAAGGTTTTATCTGTTTTGAAGAATGAGATGTGTCAGTTCAGTTCAGTCGCTCAGTCGTGTCTGACTCTTTGTGACCCCATGAATCGCAGCACACCAGGCCTCCCTGTCCATCACCAACTCCCGGAGTTCACTGAGACTCACGTCCATCGAGGCAGTGATGCCATCCAGCCATCTCATCCCCTGTCGTCCCCTTCTCCTCCTGCCTCCAATCCCTCCCAGCATCAGAGTCTTTTCTAATGAGTCAACTCTTCGAGTGAGGTGGCCAAAGTACTGGAGTTTCAGCTTTAGCGTCATTCCTTCCAAAGAAATCCCAGGGCTGATCTCCTTCAGAATGGACTGGTTGGATCTCCTTGCAGTCCAAGGGAATCTCAAGAGTCTTCTCCAATACCACAGTTCAAAAGCATCAATTCTTCGGCGCTCAGCCTTCTTCACAGTCCAACTCTCACATCCATACATGAGCACTGGAAAAACCATAGCCTTGACTACATAGACCTTTGTTGGCAAAGTAATGTCTCTGCAATTGAGAAAATTAAATAAGTATTAGTATTACATATCTGCTAAATGCTATTAATGCCAAAAAGGAATAAGATAGATGGTCTTAGGGATCTTGCTGTCTTCAGGAAGAGAGAATACAGACAAATACTCTTGATGCTGTGTGAGAGGTGATGTTCTTGGCCTAGTATGGCATGGTGTGAGAGAAAGGATATTAATGACTAGGGAACTGCTCTCCAAGCCAAATCTAAAGGACGAACTAACCAGACCAAGAAGGATAAAGAATAATCCCATCAATAGGAGACCATAGAATTGAAAATTCACCATTATTGGAGTGGGGAATATGGGGGCAGAGGTGTGCGAAGTGTGACTGAAGAGGTAAGTAGGGATAAGGTTCTGTAAAACCTCAGAACCATGTGGAGGTTCTGACTTTACCTAAAAGTGGAGGACTTCAGACTTTACCTAAAATGATGTAAAAACTTGAAGGGCCTGTGGCATTTGCATTTTAGAAAGTTGTTTCTGCCTGCTGTTCAGGGAATCCATTTCAAGGCTGACAAGACTAGAGAGGAGGGAGACGTTTCAATTAGGTCACCACGGGAAGAAGCAGAGTGAGACTTTGGACTTTGCTCTCCGGAGAGAAACTAGAGCCCGTAAAAGACCCCAAGCCATTTTTAAAGATGCAGATAGGAGGAAAACTGGGAAGATGCAGCGTGGGGAAACTAGGGGGAAGAGAGTCTGTAGTTTATAGACTGCTTGGGGAATCCGTACACATGGTTGGTGCTTACGATGCATGCCTAGCAAACTCCTCCCTCTTAAGCTTTTTCTTTCTCTCTCTGAGTAGAAAGGGAATTCTCATTAATAAATCTCTAGTTCTGCTTCTTTGTAGTGTTGTGCGTCTTATTAAGGATGTGTATTTTAAAGCAAATTTGCCAAACATTTGGTTTTTTGTTAATTTTGCACTAACTTTAGTTCAAAAGTAGATTACTATGCTAAATTATAAGGTTACATTTTTAACCTCATACTTATTCTTACCTCTGTTAAAATATGCAAATAGAAGCAAGTCATTTTGGTTGAAAATGAGCCACCCCCTCACAGCTTTTATGGAAGCTGTAACTACAAGTATTAATTTATGTCCTTTGAAAAGAAACTATATGTGAAACTTTTTTTGACGAAAGCATTATATTTTAATTGTTTGAAGATTTATTTTTTAAAACTATTAAATACTCCAGTATTATATAGTATTATCCTAGTAGCTTGAATAGAAAGTTAACTTCAGGTTTATACTGTTTTATTGTTCAGTTGTTAAGCATGACTTTGCAGAGACTTAAACCTTGAGTTGAATGTGAGCAATGTAAAATTGCAAAGTAAGGATTTTACATTGTTGGTTGCAAATAGGCTCATTGTCTCCCAAGTATATTCTGGAAACTATAGAAGGAAATGCAGTAGCAGCTATTTTAAAAATTACTAAGGTAGTCACATGGAGAAGGCAGTAGCACCCCACTCCAGTACTCTTGCCTGGAAAATCCCATGGACAGAGGAGCCTGGTAGGCTGCAGTCCGTGGGGTTGCTAGGAGTCAGACACGACTGAGCGACTTCACTTTCACTTTTCACTTTCCTGCATTGGAGAAGGAAATGGCAACCCACTCCAGTGTTCTTGCCTGGAGAATCCCAGGGATGGTGGAGCCTGATGGGCTGCCGTCTATGGGGTCTCACAGAGTCGGACACGACTAAAGCGACTTAGCAGCAGTAGCAGCAGCAAGGTAGTCACAGCCTCACCACTGAGACATTTTAAAAATTTAAGAGTTATGTAGAAACACATTTTAAAGTTCTTGTGAACTATGGGGCTAAATTATATTACTTAGAGAATATGTATTTTACAGAGAGCATTCAACAAGCTCGTAAAATACTGAGTGTTTTCTCACAGGTCATGCATTCCTCTCTCATAGAGCATATCGTTTTGTGTTGGAGCAACTTAACAGTCAGACAGCTATCAGAATGATAATTCTGTTCACACTCTGAATGGACCTATTCATACCACTTTGGTTAGGCTCCTTCTGTTAGTAACAATTTAAGCAAAGGAGCCATAGTGGTTTTCAGATGTTACAGCTGTTTTACATACAGGACTACAGGACAGGAGGCTTTTTTCCTGGAAGAACTTTTTGTTTGTTGAGTAAAGGACCCTTGGGAGACCACTGGGAGGGGTTTGAGTGAAATGTAACATCCTCAGACAGCTAGCAGTTGTTCTTCCAGAAACCACGCGTGACAAAAGGGAAGCATCCCGTAACTTCTGAAAACTTAGGTGGTGAGAGGTGTACATCAAACTTACTATTGAACCCGTTACTATCTCCTCTCTTCCCAGCTACTACTTTTGGGAATTTGCACACTATTTTGTGACAGGACAAATGATTCAAATGAGTAGAGTTCTTTCAGTTAAGTTCTAAGAATACAGTAAACACAACTCTCTTGGACCTCTCTTCCCCTTTGTATGTTGTTTATGGTTTTTTATCCCTTATATTTTGAGAGATGTCTTCATCACTTTTTTACTTATGGAGAGCTGAAAAGCTGTCAAGACTTGGAGCAAAGCAATATCTAGGGAAACCACTCTATAAATAATTGACCTTAATAACCAAATTCACAAAGTTTAAGAAATATCTTGGTGCTTTGACATTATTTATTTTGTAAGTGATGATTATCTGGTTTTTGATACGTGGTTTTAACGTTAATACAAATAAAAGGATCACTAATATTTAAAACTAGAAACCATTAATGTAGTACATTAGTATATTAAAAAATAAACTGGGAAGGTAAAGATGATTTATTCAGCAAAATGAACAGACTCAGAGATTTGGTTTTAAAATAGGAAGTAAGTAAAAGTGAGGGTAAAGTATGTTTTTAATTCGAAGTGCTCCCCCAAAACACTACACAGATGAAAAAGATGTCCCACGACAAGAGATTTTAAGTGACACTAGAATGTAAGTGAAGTAGAATGACAGTTGTTGTCTCTTTTGTACCAGTAGGAAATTACAAGTGGAGAATGTTTAAACTTGAGCAGATTCTGAAATAATGAGTTTTAAAAGATATTTGTTAACTAAATTGTTTAAAGACAACATACTAGGTAAAATAAATTCCGAGTCTTTAATAAATTGCTGGTAGCTATTTACATTTATGATAGATTAATTAATATTGTTTTCTGATGCTTAGTCCTATTTCTGTGTGGCCTTTTTCCCATTTGTAAAATAGTAGTGATAATACTACTAAATGAGGTTATTTTAGGCAGTTCTTCCTTTTATAGTTCCAAATGCATTAATTTTGGTTGCTGCTGCTGCTGCTAAGTCGCTTCAGTCGTGTCCGACTCTCTGCGACCCCATAGATGGCAGCCCACCAGGCTCCCCCGTCCCTGGGATTCTCCAGGCAAGAACACTGGAGTGGGTTGCCATTTCCTTCTCCGATGCAGGAAAGTGAAAAGTGAAAGTGAAGTCACTCAGTCATGTCTGACTCTTTGTGACCCCATGGACTGCAGCCTACTAGGCTCCTCCATCCATGGGATTTTCCAGGCAAAAGTACTGGAGTGGGGTGCCATCGCCTTCTTCTAATTTTGGTTGCTGTGGTTTAATTAAATAATGCCTGTCCCCAACACCACAGCTCAGATTGCTGTCACCACATTGTATTAAGTGTAATTGTATAAAGTACATGGAGAAGGCAATGGCACCCCACTGCAGTGTTCTTGCCTGGAGAATCCCAGGGACGGGGGAGCCTGGTGGGCTTGCTGTCTCTGGGGTCGCATAGAGTCGGACACGACTGAAGCGACTTAGCAGCAGCAGCAGCAGTATAAAGTACAAACTTAGACTATAAATGGCCATGTGAATACCAATGCATATCACGATTGTTGTGTAATCATGTCACTTTCACAGTCTTTTGGTGATGGTCACTGTATTTGCTATTCATTTCATACACAGATAGCAAATCATGTGGCTGTGTTATCACCTTGTATCTTGCTCATAAACCCATGTGATGTTTTACAGAAGTGGATAAGCAAAAGGGGATGGGTGAACAAAGACAGAAGTGCAGCAAAGAAATATAAAAGGGTAACTGTGGAAGGAGCGAAACTCAGATCAGACCTAAACGAGTTGTAGGGAAATAGCTGCCCCACCGATCTGTTGGCACTGCTGCACTGTTGGAGGGGCTCTAGATTGGAGCCAGAGGGACTTAGTGAAAGCTCACTTAAAGACAGAAGCAAGGAAAGAATCTTTAAAGTTTGGAGATGAATTTTTGAAGTTCATGGAATGATCGGTTTTTCCCGTTAACCACTTTGCATGGTTTCGACCTGCTTGTATATTTTTACAATCTTGATCTTGCCCTGTCATGCAGAGTGAGGACCGACTGTATGTAAAGTGCTTAGAACAATCCCTGGCACATAGTAAGTTCTTGAGAAATGTTTGCTGTCGTGATTATTACTGATAGCACTGATTAGTTGTAAAGATGATTTTAACAGAGGAGCACGATGGCTAACTTCAACTGTGTGCCCCAAAATATGTACGGGGTATCTTGCCCATATTCTTTTATGTTTTTTAAATTTTGTTCTTTATCTTTGTTACTGCTGCTGGGTCTTGGTTCCTGGGCATAGGCTTTCTCTGGCTGCGATGAGTGGGGCTCCTCTCTCCAGTTGCAGCACATGGGGCTTGTTACGGTGGTAGCCTCTTCTAGAGCTCTGGAGAAGCGTGGGCTCTTGGGCAGGCAGGCCAAGATACTCTGTGGCCTGTGAGATCTTCCCAAAAACTACAGAACATCGTGGAAGGAAGTTAAAAAAGTTCTAAATCAATGGAAGGGCATCTCACGTTCATGGATCAGATGAGAATCTCCCCAAATTGATCAGATTCAGCACAGTCTCTATCAGAATCGCAACTGGCTTTTTTTTTTAATTTTAGAAATTGACAAACTGATCAGATGTAAACACAAAGGATGCAGAATGCCCAGAGAATTGAAAACGAAGAACAGAGTTGTAGGACTCATTACTTCTGATTTCAAAACTTTCTACCACAAAGCTACAGTAATCGTAACAATATGGTACTGACTTAAGGATGACGTACAGATCAGTGGGACAGGATTGAGAGTAGAGAAATAGACCCTACATTTATGGTCAGTTGAGTTTCAGCAAGGGTGCCAAGACAGTTTTCAATGTGGAAAGGATGTGTGTATGCTAAGTCTCTTCAGTTGTGTCTGACTCTTTGTGACCTCATGGACTGTAGTTCTTCAGGCTCCCCTGTCCATGAGGTTCTCCAGGCAAGAGCAGTAGAGTGGGTTGCCATACCCTCCTCCAGGGCATCTTCCTGACCCAGGAATTGAACCTGCATCTCTTACATCTCCTGAATTAGCAGGTGGGTTCCTTACCACTAGCGGCACCTGGGAAGCCCGTGGAAAGAATAGTCTTAAACAAATGGTTCGGGGACAACTGGATATCCACATGCGAAAAATGAAGTTGAACGCAGACCACACACCATCACTCTCACCATAGTTAGAAATTAACTGAAAATGGATCTATGACTTAAATGTAAGAGCTAAAAGTATAAAACTCTTAGAAGAAAAACTTAGTGGTGGATCTTTATAACCTTGGAATAGGCACTTTAGTTTCTTAAATATGATGCCGAAATCATAAGCAACAAAAGAATGAATAGGTAAATCAGACTTTATCAAAATTTAAAACTTTTGTGCTTCAAAGAACACCATGACATGGAAAAAGATTTTCCATGCAAATAGGGACCAAAAGAAAGCAGGAGTCACAATACTCATATCAGATAAATTAGACTTTAAAACAAAGGCTGTGAAAAGAGACAAAGAAGGTCACTACATAATGATCAAAGGATCAATCCAAGAAGAAGATATAACAATTATAAATATATATGCACCCAACATGGGAGCACCACAGTATGTAAGACAAATGCTAACAAGTATGAAAGGAGAAATTAACAATAACACAATAATAGTGGGAGACTTTAATACCCCACTCACACCTATGGATAGATCAACTAAACAGAAAATTAACAAGGAAACACAAACTTTAAATGATACAATAGACCAGTTAGACCTAATTGATAGCTATAGGACATTTCATCCCAAAACAATGAATTTCACCTTTTTCTCAAGCGCACATGGAACCTTCTCCAGGATAGATCACATCCTGGGCCATAAAGCTAGTCTTGGTAAATTCAAAAAAATAGAAATCATTCCAAGCATCTTTTCTGACCACAATGCAGTAAGATTAGATCTCAATTACAGGAGAAAAACTATTAAAAATTCCAACATATGGAGGCTGAACAACACGCTGCTGAATAACCAACAAATCACAGAAGAAATCAAAAAAGAAATCAAAATTTGCATAGAAACGAATGAAAATGAAAACACAACAACCCAAAACCTGTGGGACATTGTAAAAGCAGTCCTAAGGGGAAAGTTCATAGCAATACAGGCACACCTCAAGAAACAAGAAAAAAGTGAAATAAATAACCTAACTCTACACCTAAAGCAACTAGAAAAGGAAGAAATGAAGAATCCCAGGGTTAGTAGAAGGAAAGAAATCTTAAAAATTAGAGCAGAAATAAATGCAAAAGAAACAAAAGAGACCATAGCAAAAATCAACAAAACCAAAAGCTGGTTCTTTGAAAGGATAAATAAAATTGACAAACCATTAGCCAGACTCATCAAGAAACAAAGGGAGAAAAATCAAATCAATAAAATTAGAAATGAAAATGGAGAGATCACAACAGACAACACAGAAATACAAAGGATCATAAGAGACTACTATCAACAATTATATGCCAATAAAATGGACAACTTGGAAGAAATGGACAAATTCTTAGAAAAGTACAACTTCCCAAAACTGGACCAGGAAGAAATAGAAAATCTTAACAGACCCATCACAAGCACGGAAATTGAAACTGTAATCAAGAATCTTCCAGCAAACAAAAGCCCAGGTCCAGACGGCTTCACAGCTGAATTCTACCAAAAAATTTAGAGAACAGCTAACACCTATCCTGCTCAAACTCGTCCAAAAAATTGCAGAGGAAGGTAAACTTCCAAACTCATTCTATGAGGCCACCATCACCCTAATACCAAAACCTGACAAAGATCCCACAAAAAAAGAAAACTACAGGCCAGTATCACTGATGAACATAGATGCAAAAATCCTTAACAAAATTCTAGCAATCAGAATCCAACAACACACACACACACACACAAAAAAAGAACACCATGAAGAAAGTGAACAGCCAACAAAGTGGGGAAAAAATATAAGTCATATCATTGATAAGTGATTTTTATCTGTATCAGTGAAATGATAAATGCCCCAATTAAAAATGGGGCAGTAGATTTGACTAGACATTTCTCCAGGGGAGATATTCAAATGCAAATAAGCACATGTAAAGATGCTCAACATCATTAGACATCATGGAAATGAAAATCATCACTTCAGTAAGATACTGCTTCACACCTGCCTAGTGACTATAATCAAAAAGACAGACAATAACAAGTATTGATGAAAATGTGGAGAAATTAGAACCTTCATACATTGCTTTTGGGAATGTGAAATGGTACAACCCTTTCAGAAGACAGTTCTGACAGTTCCTTGAAAAGTTAAACATAGAGTTACTATCTGACCTAGCCAGGAGTATAGAATAATGTCCAAAACTGGCTTGAAACTCAGCATTTAAAAAACGAAGATCATGGCATCCAGTCCCATCACTTCCTGGCAGATAGATGGGAAAACAGTGGAAACAGTGACAGTCTTTATTGTTTTGGGCTCCAGAATCACTGCAGATGGTAACTGCAGCCATGAAATTAAGACACTTGCTCCTTGGAAGAAAAGCTATGACAAACCTAGACAGCATATTAAAAAGCAGAGACATCACATTGCCCACAAAGGTCTGTATGGTCAAAGCTATGGTTTTTCCAGTAGTCATGTACGGATGTGAGAGTTGGACTGTAAAGAAGGCTGAGCACTGAAGAATTGATGCTTTCAAATTGTGCTGGAGAAGACTCTTGAGAGTCCCTTGGACAGCAGGAACATCAAACCACTCATTCCTAAAGAAATCAACCCTGAATATTCATTGGAAGAACTGATGCTGCAGCTCCAATACTTTGGCCACCTGATGCGAAGAACTGACCCATTGGAAAAGAGCCTGATGCTAGGAAAGATTGAAGGCAGGAGAAGGGGACGACAGAGGATGAGATGGTTAGATGGCATCACCAACTCAATGGACATGAGTTTGAGTAAGCTCCGGGAGTTGGTGATGGACAGGGAGGCCTGGTGTGCTGCAGTTCATGGGGTCTCCAAGAGTTGGCCATGACTGAACAACAACACTAACAACCAGAGTAAGCAGTACACAGAAAGTGCATTAGTGTTGGTGAGGAGCTGGGGAAAGGTGGAAGTGGGAAGTGACCTCTAACGGGTACAGTTTCTTTTTAAGGTGATGAAGATGCTTAGATAATGATGTCTGCACAACCTGTAAATATACAGACCCCACAGAATTACACACTTTAAAAGGGCAGACTTTATGACAGTGAAGTGAATTCATTGTACCATGGGTACTGTGTGTCTATCATTCAGTCAAGAAACAGAGCATCATTATGAGCTTTTACATCACTGCTCTTTCCCCACATGAGCCACATGGCTCAGTCTCTCATTTTGTTCAGAATTCTGCACAAATTTTACCTCTTCGGATAGACCTTCCCTGAATATCCCATCCAAAATAGCACCCTTTGCTTGTCACTCTGTATCCCTCATCAGTTCAGTTGCTCAGTCGTATCCGACTCTTTGCGACCCCATGAATCACAGCACACTAGGCCTTCCTGTCCAACAGCAACTTACAGAGTTCACTCAAACTCATGTCCATCGAGTTGGTGATGCAACCCAGTCATCTCATCCTCTGTCGTCCCCTTCTCCTCCTGCCCCCAATCCCTCCCAGCATCAGAGTCTTTTCCAATGAGTCAGCTCTTCACATGAGGTCGCCAAAGTATTGGAGTTTCAGCTTCAGCATCAGTCCTTCCAATGAACACGCAGGACTGATCTCCTTTAGGATGGACTGGTTGGATCTCCTTGCAGTCCAAGGGACACTCAAGAGTCTTCTCCAACACCACAGTTCAAAAGCATCAGTTCTTCGGTGCTCAGCTTTCCTTATAGTCAACTCTCACATCCATACGTGACCACTGGAAAAACCATAGCCTTGACTAGACAGACCTTTATTGGCAAAGTAATGTCTCTGCTTTTCAATATGCTATCTAGGTTGGTCATAACTTTCCTTCTAAGGAGTAAGCGTCTTTTAATTTCATGGCTGCAGTCACCATCTGCAGTGATTTTGGAGCCCCAAAAAATAAAGTCAGCCACTGTTTCCACTGTTTCCCCATCTATTTCCCATGAAGTGATGGGACCAGATGCCATGATCTTCTTTTTCTGAATGTTGAGCTTTAAGCCAGCTTTTTCACTCTCCTGTTTCACTTTCATCAAGAGGCTTTTTAGTTCCTCTTCATTTTCTGCCATAAGGGTGGTGTCATCTGCATATCTGAGGCTATTGATATTTCTCCTGGCAATCTTGATTCCAGCTTGTGCTTCTTCCAGCCCAGCATTTCTCATGATGTACTCTGCATATAAGTTAAATAAGCAGGATGACAATATACAGCCTTGATATACTCCTTTTCCTATTTGGAACCAGTCTGTTGTTCCATGTCCAGTTCTAACTGTTGCTTCCTGACCTGCATATAGGTTTCTCAAGAGGCAGGTCAGGTGGTCTGGTATTCCCATCTCTTTCAGAATTTTCCACAGTTTATTGTGATCCACACAGTCAAAGGCTTTGGCATAGTCAATAAAGCAGAAATAGATGTTTTTCTGGAACTCTCTTGCTTTTTCCATGATCCAGTGGATGTTGGCAATTTGATCTCTGGTTCCTCTGCCTTTTCTAAAAGAAGCTTGAACATCTGGAAGTTCACAGTTCACATATTGCTGAAGTCTGGCTTGGAGAATTTTGAGCGTTACTTTACTAGCATGTGAGATGAGTGCAATTGTGCAGTAGTTTGAGCATTCTTTGGCATTGCCTTTCTTTGGGATTGGAATGAAAACTGACCTTTTCCAGTCCTGTGGCCGCTGCTGAGTTTTGCAAATTTGCTGGCATATTGAGTGCAGCACTTTCACAGCATCATCTTTCAACAGGAATTCCATCACCACCACTAGCTTTGTTCATAGTTATGCTTTCTAAGGCCCACTTGACTTCACATTCCAGGATGTCTGGCTCTAGGTGAGTGATCATACCATCATGATTATCTTGGTTGTGAAGCTCTTTTTTGTACAGTTCTTCTGTGTATTCTTGCCACCTCTTCTTAATATCTTCTGCTTCTGTTAGGTCCATACCATTTCTGTCCTTTATTGAGCCCATCTTTGCATGAAACGTTCCCTTGGTATCTCTAATTTTCTTGAAGAGATTCTAGTCTTTCCCATTCTGTTGTTTTCCTCTATTTCTTTGCATTGATTGCTGAAGAAAGCTTTTTTATCTCTCCTTGCTATTCTTTGGAACTCTGCAATCATCTGCTTATATCTTTCCTTTTCTCCTTTGCTTTTCACTTCTCTTCTTTTCACAGCTATTTAAGGCCTCCCCAGACAGCCATTTTGCTTTTTTGCATTTCTTTTCCATGGTGATGGTCTTGATCCCTGTCTCCTGTACAATGTCACGAACCTCAGTCCATAGTTCATCAGGCACTCTGTCTATCAGATCTAGTCCCTTAAATCTGTTTCTCACTTCCACTGTATAATCATAAGGGATTTCATTTAGGTCATACCTGAATGGTCTAGTGGTTTTCCCCACTTTCTTCAATTAGGAGTTCATGATGTGAGCCACAGTCAGCTCCCAGTCTGGTTTTTGCTGACTGTATAGAGCTTCTCCATCTTTGGCTGCAAAGAATATAATCAATCTGAGGTACCCTCTTACCCTGCCTTAAAAAATTAAACTTACTACTTATTACAGTTTCTACTTGAACTGTGGGTTCAAGCAGTCTACCTACAGTCAAATTTTTGTATAACTTTTCCTTTGGTTCTCTGTATCCACAGTTCAGCTCTGAGGAGTCAACCACCTTGGATCTTGTAGTACTGCAGTACAAGCATATTTATTGAAAAAAAAATGCATATAAGGTGACACAGTTCAAACCTGTGTTTTTCAAGGGTCACCGGTATTTTTACTGTAGTGCATTGTACCTGAGATGCATTCATTTACTATCCGTCTCCTCCTTCGGTCACACCTCAGATGAGTCTGATGGACAGAGGTGGTCT
Source organism: Bos indicus x Bos taurus (assembly GCF_003369695.1). Taxonomy (NCBI): domain Eukaryota; kingdom Metazoa; phylum Chordata; class Mammalia; order Artiodactyla; family Bovidae; genus Bos; species Bos indicus x Bos taurus. Next base: position 67,829,572 of record NC_040092.1, read on the forward strand.
GTTTCCTGCAGTGCTCCATGTGTAGTATCCATAGCAGTGACTGTCGTGAACTTGGTGCTCAGTAGATGTTGATTGAATGAATAAATAAATCCTCTATATTTCAGAGTTCAAGAAGTACTTTTTCTTTTCTTATTCGGTTCTCCTGGACTTAGCCCCTATTCCAAATTCTTCTGATACTGTCTTTACTTTGGCACCAGGTTCAACTTTTATATTAATATTTATATATCTTGTCTCTCCTTTGTGTTATCTTTTTCTCTGCCGAGCAAGTCTAGCATAGTAAGAATAAGCAGATACTCAATAAATTTTAAAGTGAGCTTATTGCTGCAGCAACTCTGTCGGTTTGTCTGGGGGTGTGCTGGGTCTTCGCTGCTGCGCATGGACTTGTCGCTGTGGCGGCTTCTCTCGTTGTGCAGCACGGGCTCCGGGGCCTGCGGACTTCAGTGGTTGTGGTCCCAGGCTTGAGCGCACAGGCTTGGGAGTTGTGGCACATGGGCTTAGCTGCTCTGCAGCATGTGGGATCTTCCCAAATCAGCGGTCAAGCCTGTGTCTTCTGTGTTGGCAGGTGGATTCCTTATGTTGAGCCACCAGAGAAGCCTGCAACTTCTTAATCTATACGATGTTGTCATAAGTCCCTTAGTTTATTTAACAAATTCATTTACTTATTTGTCCAACAAATATTTATTGAATATGTTAGTGATAATCACTATGAGAAAAATAAAACTAGATAATCAGAAAAGAAGTTCGTGTATGAAGGTTGCTGGAGTTTCAGATTCTAGCTGTACATTATATGTCGTGGAATAGGGCCTTAAGGAAGAATTTCAAAGACATCATCTAGTGTATCACTAACTTATCGTTACGAAGAACCAGTAGAGTCTAGTCATAGACTGATTATGAAAATTGGGTAATTCCTCATATCCAAGCCAGAGGCTAGAAAGAACTTTTAGTTGGAAATCTGTGTTTCATGGCTTTCTGTCTTTTCTTTTACTGTAAGACTGAATGTCAAATATTGTATTTATTACAGTTACAAGCTTAATTGCAGTTAGGTTGGCAAATATCAGTAATTTAAAATAAATCTAAATCACAAGAAATTTTCTTTTCCTTACACTGATTGAAGCCCTGTTTACCTAGCTAACCTGCAAATCAGAGGGAAACTTAATATTGCAAGTGAATGATTTATGTTAAACATCACCAAAGGCTCATCAAGATGATATTAGACATCACTGAGCTTTTTAATATTAGACATGACTTTTTAGTCATCTTAATTCTGTCCTTGAAATGATTTTCCTTATGTATCAGAAGATTCGAAATTTGAAATTGAATTTTAATATCTGTCTGATGCTTAAGTCTAAACTAATGAAACTATTTTATATTTGGTGTACACTGTATCTCTTATAGCAAACCTTGCTTAGTTTGCTGCAGATATACATCATCTTGGACCACCATGACAGCATAAGGGAATACTACACAGTAGAGAGAAAAATAGTTCACCATGTGATTAAAAGGACAAAATTATGCTTAACTGCTGTATGGTGTGAGATTTTTACAAGATTTTCTCTTTTATTCAAATGTTGCTAAGGATGTGAAGCGTTCATTACCAGCTGGACTTGGTCTCTCAGAAACGCAAATCACATCTCATGGCTTTGACAGTACCAAAGAGGGGGTTATTGAAGCAGGATCATTTCAAGGTAAGGAACCCATTATTTTTAAAGATGAGCGGGATAGAAGATGGGAGAAGGTCACCAAATGCTACCTTATTGAGAACTTTGATTTCATGATAAAACACTGGTTATAAACATAATCCTTTTTCTCTTCAATTTAATTTAGTAATTGTTTTAATAGTTGTCTTTATATAAACAGGTTAGCGTGCATAATTTCACTGATTACTGCTTGAAAATTGGTTTTAAAATACTGAAAAACTCAAAAATTATACCAAAAATGCAGATTTAAATTATTTTAGTGGTAACCACAAAATTTATGTCAATATTGATTTGTATAAATACATATTTCTTATTTCAAAGCAATTAGAAAATGAAACTTTTATTTTTGTCACTATATATGCTGTGTCAGAGGTCTCCTGAGAGCACCCTCCAATAAAGTAATTTTCAAAGAGGACTAACAGGACTCAGTGTATAGTCATAATTCAGACTGTGATGATAGCAGAAGTATACCGAGCACAGGCGGCAAAGGCAAAGGGTGCCTGAGGTAAAGATTGGGGTCCTTTCCCAGTCCAGTCATAAAGGACATGCTTCATTCTCCCAGCAGAGCTGTGACAACAAATGTGAAATGTTGCTAACCAAGGAAGATAAATTAGTGCCTAGGGTTCTTATTGGAGATTGTCCACATAGGCACCCTCTGCCTAGCATGTGCCAGATTCCAGACTCCCAGAAGGAAAGCATAAACCACATTGTTTGTATAAACAGTTTAGGCATAGTGAGCAAGTCTTAGAATTCCAGGAATGGTGAGAATCACTCCAAAATTAAAGTTCTCAGATGCCAGTTGAGGGCCAATCTTTTGTAAACTGGTCTTTTCAAAGGTAAATAGTTAGATCTAGTATGTTAGCTCTTTTCTGCATACATTCCATGTATGTGTTTTTTTTTCTTTTTTAATATAAAGAAAAACACTTCCTTTTTAAATACTCTTGCCTATAATAACCTTTTTAGGTATTTTTTCATCTTTACACAAGTGAAAGAAAATAAAATCATGTAGATGTAAAACTGGATTGTTTTCTTGACAGAGCTCTAGTTAAAGTAGCAATACTTGGATGTTCAATGAAGTATTTTAATTTTAATACTGCGTTAAGTTCAGTTCAGTTGTTCAGTTGTGTCCGACTCTGCGACCCCATGAACTGCAGCACGCCAGACCTCCCTGTTCATCACCGACTCCTGGAGCTTGCTCACACTCAGGTCCGTCAAGTCGGTGATGCCATCCAACCATCTCATCCTCTGTTGTCCCCTTCTCCTCCTGCCTTCAATCTTTCTCAGCATTAGGGTCTTTTCCAGTGAGTCAGTACTTTGCATCAGGTGGCCAAAGTATTGGAGCTTCAGCTTCAGCATCAGTCCTTCCAATGAATATTCAGGGTTGATTTCCTTTAGGATGGACTGATTGGATCTCCTTGCAGTCCAAGGGACTCTCAAGAGTCTTCTCCAATGCTTCTCCAGTTCAAAAGCATCAGTTCTTTGGTCTTCTTTATAGTCCAACTCTCACATCCATACATGACTACTGGAAAACCATAGCTTTAACTATACAGATCTAGTCGGTAAAGTAATGGCTCTGCTTTTTAATATGCTGTCTAGGTTTGGTCGTAGCTTTTCTTCCAAGGATCTTTCTTCCAAGCATCTTTTAATACTGTATTATAATTTCACAAGTTGAAAAAAATATCTCCATGCCTTTGTACTCTGTAGCCCTCTTGCAGTATTCTATATTTTATTATACTAATGGCCAATAGTGAGAAATAACTTATATTTTAAAATATATTCCTTGCTAAATGGATCCTAGAAATAGGCATTTAGGGTAATCCAGTATACTATCTTCTACTCTAGGCTGTAAAACGAGTGGACTTTCTACTGACATCTTTTTTTTTTACCCTTTTCATTCTTATGTTCACAGAAATAAAGATATAGAAAGGCAACACGTGCATCAGTATCGCAGTAGTCATTGCATAGCATTGTGGTGGTGTTCTCTAGGCTTTGAATAACTTTGAATTTGAGAAGGTTGACTGATTGCCTGAGATTATGAACGTTTGAAGACACAAGGCACACTTTGCGTGACATCATTTTCCAACCGGTCACCAATTTCCAAATTTAAATGTCAACATAGAATTAAAAAAAAAAAAAAGACTTCTACAATTAAGATATTTGAAGATTTTCAGTGATATTATTTGGCTGACATTTGGTTTTATCCTTTCCCCCTTAAACAGAATAGTATATACAATAATCAAAGTCAGCTGGCATTGTAACCTGTTGTCCATGAACAGGAAAGTGCCAGTCAGTTTCACTTGCTTATAGATCCATTGTAGTCCCTCAGATTGGAATAAAAAATGTGTTTTGTGATAATGGCAGTAATTTATGTCTCTTTGAATTGACTTTATAAAACACTTTTTAAAACAAGCTACATAGTTAATCAGTATGTTTAAAAGATAATCATTCTGTCATACTCAGATTCATTAAGCATTTACTGGAAAGTTGTAGTTAAGTGTCCTTGTTTTGAGGCATGTATGCATAAATTAGAATGAACATGATTTTCTCATGTTTAAAATTTAGAATATGTTCTTATTGTTGTTCAGTTGCTAAGCCATGTCCAGCTCTTTGCAACCCCCATAAACTGCAGCATGCCAGGCTTCCCTGTCCTCCACTATTTTTGCTCAAACTCATGTCCATTGAGTCAGTGATGCCATCCAACCATCTCATCCTCTGTTGCCCCCATTCTATTTCTGCCCTCAATCTTTCCCAGCATCAGGGTCTTTTCCTCTGAGTTAGCTGTTCACATCAGGTGGCCAAAGTATTGGAGCTTCAGTTTCAGAATCAGCCCTTCCAATGAATATTCAGGGTTGATTTTCTTTAGGATTGCCTGGTTTGGTCTCCTTGCTGTCCAAGGGACTCTCAAGAGTCTTTTCCAGCACAATTCGAAAGCAACAATTCTTCAGCGCTCAGCCTTCTTTATGTCCAGCTCTCACATCTATCTGTACATGACCACTGGAAAAACCATAGCTTTGACTATATGGACCTTTGTTGGCAAAGTGACATGTCTGCTTTTTTGAATTTTAAGTTTTAAGCCAGGCTTTTCACTCTCTTCTTTTACCCTCATCAAGAGGCTCTTTAGTTCTTCTTCACTTTCTGTCATTAGAGTGGTATCATCTGCTTATCTGAGGTTGTTGATATTTCTCCTCGCAGTCTTGATTCCAGCTTGTGATTCATTCCAGTCTGGCATTTAACATAATGTACTCTGCATATAAGTTAAATAATCAGGGTGACAGTATACAGCCTTGTCATACTTCCTGCCCAATTTTAAACCAGTTCATTTTTCCATGTAAGGTTCTAACTGTTGCTTCTTGTCCTGCATGCAGGTTTCTCAGGAGACAGGTAAGGTGGTCTGGTATTCACATCTGTTTAAGAATTTTCCACAGTTTATTGTGATCCACACTGTCAAAGACTTCTAGCATAGTCAGTGAAACAGAAATAGCTGTTTTTCTTAAATTCCCTTGCTTTCTCTGTGATCCAGTGGATGTTGGTAATTTGGCCTCTGGTTCCTCTGCCTTTTCTAAATCCAGCTTTTACATCCAGAAATTCCAATTCACATACTGTTGAAGCCTAGCTTGAAGGATTTTGAGCATTACCTTGCTTGTGTGTGAAATAATGTACTTTATGTACAAATAATGTACTTGCTACCTTGCAACTGTGTGGTAGTTTGAACATTCTTTTGTATTGCCCTTCTTTGGGATTGGAATGACCTTTTCTGGTCCTGTGGCCACTGCTGAGTTTTCCGCATTTGCACATATTGAGTGCAGCACTTTAACAGCATCATCTTTTAGGACTTGAAATAGCTCAGCTGGAATTCATCACTTCCACTAACTTTGTTCGTAGTAATGCTTCCTAAGGCCCACTTGACTTCACACTTCAGGATGTCTAGTTCTAGGTGAGTGTCCACACCATCATGATTGTTCAGGATATGATAGTTCTGTGTATTCTTGCCATCTCTTCTGCCTCTGTTAGATCCATACTGTTTCTGTTCTTTATTGAGCCCATCTTTGCATGAAATATTCCCTTGGTATCTGATTTTCTTGATGAGATCTCTAGTCTTTCCCATTCTATTGTTTTCCCCTATTTCTTTGCACTGATCACTGAGGAAGACTTTCTTATGTCTCCTTGCTATTCTCTGGAACTCTTCATTCAGTTGGGTATCCCCAAGAAAACGAAATGCAAGAAGATTAAAGTGGTTGTCTGAGAAAGCCTTAAGAATACCTTAGAAAAGAAGAGAAGTGAAAGGCAGAAGAGAAAGGGAAATATATACCCAACCAAATGCAGAGTTCCAGAGAATGGCAAGAAGAGATAAGAAAGCCTTTTTAAATGAACAAAATTTAGGATATATGTCTCATGAAAAAATGTTAGGAGTTGGGGCTCTGTTAGCTTTCTGGGAAAAACTGAATGATAACTTTATAAGGACCCTATTACCATTTATTTTTCCATCTCTGGGGCAAATTTAGAAGAAATTGTGCTTAAATTCAGTGTAACAATAAATATTGAAATCTCCCCAAGAAATACATGGTAGAATGAATAACAGTGAAAACCATGAGTAAGTCAAAACTTTTAAGAATGAGTTGTTCTTGGTATCTGAGTTTTGTTTTAGTGGGGTTTTGATCATTGCATACACATTATTCATATTCCTAGACTTCTCCTGTTGAGAGAAAGCTGAGCTAATTCTCCAAATTTCATCAATTAGCAAAAGCCTAGAGTTTTAAGAATTATTTTTGTTGGAATGATTTACTTATTTGTGAGTGATTTTAGTAACTAAATTAGTCTGACTTAAAGATTTGAAGATACAGAGAACAATTAACCCTTGAAAGTAAAGCAAATAGTTGAAGGTCTCTACTTATCTCAGCACTATGTCTTTTTGCTACTTTAGTTTGGAAAGTTCTGTATCACTTGTGACATACATGTTATACATATCTCATGTTAAATCATGGGATTATTTCTTATGCAAGATTAATAAACAGTAATAGCCAGAACAACAGAGCTCTCTGTTCCTGGGATTATCACAAAATGGAATTATAGTAGTCATCGTTTATTGAACTCTTCTTTATGTAATAGTAGAGATAGAGTTTTTGTTTAAAATAGTGATTGCATTGGATAATCCATTAAATGCCTTCCAGCTTAACAAGTAATTTATGGATTGATGTTTTTTGTATTGAATTTAATAATGGAGATATTATGGTATGGATTCAGAACACCTGAGAATCTAATAAGCTATTTAAACCTCTCTGAGCCTCTTTTTCCCTGTAGTTTAGCATCAGACTAGTTGATTTCTGTTGTCCCTTCCAGTTTTAAACTTTTTTGGTTCAACAGAATTTTTTTTGAAAGACAGGTATCTCATTTTGAAAGGTAATGCCATTCTATTTAGATACATTGTGTGTTTTGGATTTTAATGTTAGATTCAGTCCACATTAAGTATTCCTTATTATTAAAACTGGTGACTGTTCCTGATCAGAACTTCGTATATCTGGGATATGAGAAAGTTGACATTCATTCTTACTGGAATATTTTAATTATAAATTTGATATGTGTTTTTAGAAAACTGGAAAAGAGTATAGTTGTAATAAATTTATCTTAGAAACATTAAAATATATTCAGCTAAATGTGAAGGATGTTAATAATTTTTTCAGTTTCCTTTCAATGATCACTTCCCTAAAGACATAAAACCTTTAGAATTTAAAATAGTCAGTTGAAGCTGTATAGTTTTATGCTGGACATTAGCAACAATGTTGGGTATTCAGTTTTTCTTAACTTTTTAAAAAAATTAAGGCTCAGAGATGTTGAGTAATTTGCCAGGGTGTTCCTGATACTATTTGATAAATAGAGCCAGAATTTCAAACCCAGAGTTAGAATTTTAAAACTCAGTGTGTTTCATTCCAAAATTGTATTCTTTCCTCAGGTTCTCAAACTTAGCTGTGTTTGAGAATAAGTAGCTTCTAAAAAACTACTGTTGCCTAATGAGCAGCATGGTGACTATAGTTAATAATAATGTATACTTGAAATTTGCTGATAGATCTCAGGTTTTCTCACCACACACACAAAGATGGTAACTATGTGAGGTGATGGATGTAATCATTTCACAGTGTATACATATATCAAAAAAATCATTTTTATACCTTAAATATATGCTATTTTTATTTATCTAATAAATAAAAGCAGAAAATCAATCTAATAAAAAAGCTAAAGCTTCCCCCGCCCCCCGGAAAAGCTCTAAAAATAACCTGTTTCAGTGATAATCAGTAGATCTTGTGGAATGTCTCAGGTATGTTTGAAAAGCTTCAGAAGTCTTATGATTAATCAGAATAACACTCTGTATTATCACTTCTCAGGCTTCAAAACACATACAAATCACCTGAAGATCTTGTGAAAATGCAGATTCTAGTTAAGTAGGTCTGTATTTCTGATGCGCTCCGAGATGACATAATTGATGGAAACCCCTTGCATCCATACTATGAGTGGCAGTAATCTGTAGTAGGTGATACTTGATTTATGATTTGAAATTTTTGGCTATAATTTCTGTGAAGGGTGATTCATTCACATTTCTGTGAATGTTAATGATAAATTTGATACAAGTGTTACATGCCTTTGGATTTCTACTTGAAGAGCTTTCCTCCCTATGTTAGAGTAGCAAGTTATACAATGTTGAGTTAAGCTTTAAAACCACTTCAGCTGTGTCCTTTAATCACATACTTTTAATTGATTTGAAAACAGCCAAGTCCAGGTAGAGTACTGATTAAACATGATCTTACCAAGTCTCTTCTTACAGTTATGTGTTTTGTTTGGTTTTAATAGTTCTAAGAAAAGTTTATGTAAGAGCTCATCCTGGTAGCATCCATTTGTTACTCATCCATTTCTGCATGGAAGCAAGTCTATTAGTTCCCAGCTTTTAATCCTTTTTTTGAATATTTTAAAGGAAATGTCAGTACAGCTATATTCAAAATGTATATTGTGTGGAGGAAGAGAAGCATTTTCACAGTGAAATGTCTGCCCTTTTCAGGTTCCCCAGCACCACCTCTGCCATCTGTTATGTCTCCTAGCAGGGTGGCAGCTAGTCGACTGACTCAACAAGGAAGTGATTTAATTGTTCCTGCAGGTATTCACTGCACTGATCGGATAAAGCCCTTCTTGCTACTGCTGAAGCTAAACTCACTCACTCAATTTCCTATTGCTTGCTTTATATTCTTAGGTGTGTTATTCTGGCTTTTTTGGTGGCTGTTTTTTTGTTGTTTTTTTTTTTTTAACAATAAGGAAAGTGATCTCTCTAGCCATAGCTTACCTTTCTGGCTTTTCAAAGTTTATTAGGCACAATCTCAAACATGAAATTTCTGAAATAACAGAAAAAAACACATTAAAGTTTGGTTCATTTTTAATCTACCTTTCTTTTCTTTGCTCTGGAAAATGTTGCTTTACTTATTTGATCCTAAACTCTTGGCTTTGCAGCTCTGCCATCTGTTTTCAGTTAAATAAAAAAGGACTTTCAACAGTTGGGTTGTTCATTATTTGGAATGAATCAAGTGGGAAAGGTTGTGTCTTCCTTTTTTCAACTTTGACTTAACAACTAGTTGTCAAATTGCTTCAAAATACTATGTAATTTTCCAGTTATGCCGAGTGAAAAGTACTGGGAAAAACCTATTTCTTTGCATTGGATTTGCTTTTCACTTTAATACTGCTGGACTATAAAAACAAGGCAAATTTACATGAAATGTTAATATTTTATACTTTATGTGAGAATTTTGTAAATTCTTAAATGCATTTGATTTTATATACTGTTCTCCTTAGATTATGGTAAAACTGTGGTAAAGCCTGGCCTGGCTACAGGGGTGAGAGAAGAAATTTTTGCTGACTCTAACCTTTTAAAACCATTTTATAAAATGTTTTCTCTTGTCTTTTTTAAAAATTGTTATTTTAAAATTATGATGTTTCTATCCCAAGTTATTAGCATCATAAATGTTACTAAATATGTTCTTCTGTAAAAAATATTTTACTGAGAGGAACTGTATAGTTGTAGAGTTGCTGTTATGTCATAATTTCTTAATTGTTGGAGTAATGCATTATCAGGGCTTTATACTGCCTGTATTAATTGTGGCTGTGGGGGAAGTGCTGGCTTTCTTGAGGAAAAAATGAGGCACAGTGAAGGTCTTGTTTAACAAAACCTCTTATACTACAGTAAGATATTTTTGATGACTATCTAAAGTTATAGTATTTTTAAACCCTCCAAAATTTTGGTAACATTGTGTTATTGCTGTCTTCTGTGTAGTATAATGAAAGGAGATCACTGTGAAGAGTGTGAGCCTTTCAGATTTTTAATGACAATTTTTTAAGAATCATTAGGTTATAAGATAAATTGTGGAAATTTTATTTTCCTTGAAGTAAGTAGCAGTTTAGAGAAGAAGGCCTATTGCAGCATTTTTTTTTAAAGAAGATGGACAAACCAAAGAAATTTTTTTTTGCAGTATCAGGAAATCATCCTTAAAATGATTCCAAGAAGTCCTAGTCCTTTACTTTGTGGGAATCTTCTTATTTCTTTAAATGCATAAGTAGTTTAATTTGAACTGCATCAGTGTTTTGTTTTCTTTCTACTTGTCTGTGTGGTTTGCATTTTTATCTTTTGTTCTGATGTTACAGGTAGCCAGAGAACACAGACAAAAAGTGGTCCAGTTATTCTAGCAGATGAAACTAAAAATCCTGCCATGGAAAAGTTAGAACTTGTTAGAAAATGGAGTCTAAATACCTACAAGGTTTGTAATTTTTTTTAATATTTCCACCCCAAGTAGCTCTAAGAATTTCATTCGAATGTTACTCAAATTATTATTTTGCAATTATATAAATGTATAGGAGAGTATAATGCTCTTTCAACATAAATATACAATTAAAAATATTGTGTCTTACTGATCTTTGCATAAATGTAGTTTTAAAAGTCAGTAGGTTGAGTTCTAAAAAGAGCTACTAAAGCTCTTATTAATTGACAGATAGTACATAATTAAAGAAGAAATATGTTGTCTGGGAGCACATTTAGCTGTAGAACTGCCATAGATATGTTTGTGACAACCTCCATCTTTTTGATACTTATAGCAGCAAAATGTCGAGAGGTATATTAGTTTTCCAAAGTTTGAAATTCTCTGATCTTACTGTAATAACTAAACACTAAACTGTACAGACAGTATATGAGTTGGATTTCAAAGGTTTATTGTTGTTAAGTGTATTGCTTCAGAGTAAGTATTGATTAGTTTTCTTACATTCTCCTAAAGTAAATAAGCAAAATTTACTCTAAAGCAATACAGCTATATTTAATGTGTTACAAATAGATAGCTCAAACCCCAAATTCACTTAGTACCTTTGAATCTTAACAGGGATGAGACAGTAGAATTCGTAGAATAGTTAAGTGGATGAAAACCCTAACAGTTCTATTTAGAGCATCAGCATTAACACTCGCTCTGTTTGTGAATTGGTAGTGGGCCTAGTGGTCTGTAAATCAGGAATTGTCTGTATTTTTATACAGGAGTCTCTGATGTGTCTTCTAAAGAGCAATACAGAAGTGCATTTATTTTTTCAGTTAGTATTTTTAAAGTACGATCTGCAATTTTGCACAAAAGTACAGGTTTTCTTAAGAGGATAAAAGTGCCCTGAAACTGCTGCATGAAACTTTCCATGTCGTGTTGCTCATGTCAGTGTGGAACTGAGAAACGCCAGTGGTAGCCGTCAAGACTTGGTGCCCGCTGAACCGTTCTCATTCAGGATATTCTATTTGCCCATTGCCCCTTTTGTTCTCAAGGATGTGGATGCTCTCATTCCAGGAATACTGTGTTTTCTTTGGTACTCCTTCATATCAGAGCAGTTCATCCAAACATTCAGATGTCTACTTCATCTTCTCACTGATTCCACATGCCCAGTTAATTATTAAATGGACTCTGCCTCTTTAATATTATTTGACTTTATCCTTGTCTCCATCTTAGCCTTCACAGCCATGTGATTACTCTCTTAAATTACTGTAGTAGCTTCTCAACAAATTGTCTCATCCTACAGATTCTGCTCTGCCTGACGTGGTTCAGTTTGCTTAACTCCTTCCATCGATCCCCATCTACCTTTCCGTTTTTATCCTGCTGCTCCTCTCTTCCACCCGCAGATCTCGTGATCCATACCTGCTTATCCAGAGATTTCCTAAACAAGCTGTGCTTTCTCACACTCTGCAGCTTGTTCTGTGTTTGCCCGCTGCCTGAAATTCCCCTTCATACTCCCTTTCGTTTCACTTGTTTATCTTTCATACCAGATTCAGTCTCACTTATTTATTAAATTCATTTATTCAGTCATTCCTTTGTTCATTTATTCCTGTAATTTAGCCACACATTTTGAGCCTAAAGAATACAGGTCTTATTTTTGACCCAAATCCTAATAATCCTAATTTGACAAATTATCAAGTTTAATTTTTTGTCATTTTGGCCTTCCTCTCTTGTGTCAGTTGTGTTTTCCTGTTGCTTATCTTTTTTTTTTTTCCTGTATGTGTGTGTTTATCAACTGTTTTTTTCTTCTTTTACTTCTACAGTAATCAGAGTTGAATCCTTCCTAGTTTATAGTTATCTCTACCTTAACATGGGGCTTCCCAGGTTGCTCAGATGGTAAAGAATGCTTCTGCAATGCAGGAGACCCAGGTTTGGTCCCTAGGTCGGAAAGATCCCCTGAAGAAGGGAATGGCTACCCACTCCAGTATTCTTGCCTGGAGAATTCATGGACAGAGGAGCCTAGTGGTCCGTACGAGTCCACAGGGTCGCAAGGAATCGGACACGGCTGAGCAACTAACACTTTCACTTTTTTTCTGCATTACTGTACCACATTCAGATTTTCTGTTATTGAAAATAACCAGACTTCATAATGTATACACATGGCACAGTACTATGTGAAGGAGTTATCATTCTTTCAGTGATCATTTTATTTTTAACTGAAAAAATTTTTTCATCAGAATAATTTGTATATCTCAATCTAAGTCAAAAGAAAGTCCTAGCTTACATGATTTTATGGAGTTTGTAGCTCAGTGTGTCTGGACTGACATACAACTGTGTTCTTCTGTCTTTTTGACCTTTTTAGTCCAAATTATGAGCCGACATAGGACATTCATTATCATTAGGATAATCCTTCAAGTGTTGATTCTGATTTGTGCTTATTATCCATCGTACTCTGAGGAATTTGATTCTGGCTATGACTTTAATTCTCTTTCATGGACTTCAGTTTCTTCATGATTTTTGTTTTTAATTTCTTCTGTTTCTGTTCTCTGGCAGACACTTAAAAGCTTTTACTCAAAGAGGATATTTTTAGCACTTCTTTGTTGGTGTTTAATAAAGGAAGTGCTAATATTGGCTCCAATGTTAGTCTGGTGATTAAAACCAAATATGTAAGAGAAGTGATTTTAAGTTTAGGCCTTGAACCTATTTTCTTAAATATTATTTTAATCTACCTGATTTTATTCCAGTTTGAATCCAAAATTTATTTATTTTCTTATTTTCTCTCATCTGCAGGAATCAGTGTGAATAATAAATTCTGGTTTATTATTTTTGTTCATTTTTGTATTTTGCAAATATACAATATAGGGTACTTGTAGAAGTCTGTCTTGTTTTTTGAAGAATAATCTCAATTTTAGCATTCAGACTTATTTAATGTCTTTTCCAAACATTAAATTCTTTTTAAAAATGTTTTAAGAACTTGCCACCAGTATTCATACCTTTAGCAAATTAATATTTGTTGGCTTAAAGCCAGTATCTTTTAAACTTTCATTCCTGGCTTTCTTACCATATTATTTATTTACTAGTTTATCTGTTTCCACTGTTCAGGTTCTGATATTTACTTTAGGCTCCCTTCTTCCCTATCCTTTAGTCTTAACAACTTTCTTAATGTAGTATCTGTCTTTTGCTGCCATTAGCTTATTCTTTCCCTTGTACCTAATTGTTTTATTCTAAGCTCTTGGTGCTATTTAAATACTAATAGTATCCAGTGATTATCTTGTAAATTCATGACCTGTGCGGTGGTGATTCATGGTATTTTATACACTATTTATCATTATTTTGTCCTCTCCCAAGTAGGAAATCTCTGTAGAGCAATAATTTACTTTTGCTTTTTCCTGCCTGTTTAACTTTACTCCATTTGTCCTTTTATCCTCAAAGTAAATCATTCATTTATATGGAAAGCTGGACAGGACCACAGATCATGGAAAGTCATCTGCATTTTCAGGGACTTTGGAGAAGGGTAAAGAACTGAGAATTTTTAATTGTCTTCTCTTTTAAACTTGCTTTATAATGTATACTGAAGGTATGTAATATATACCTTCGATTTTGCACTTCAATTTCAGTATTTACTAGGAAGCAACTTAAATAAAATTCTGTTTTTTTGTGATCCTATGAGAAACTTGCTCTGGGACCCTGATGAGTGGGGAAACGCCTCGCACTTTATGTTTTCTCACTGCAGCTTTCTTTACAAAGCCCCACAGAGGCTGTCTGTAACATTCTCACCTCCAGATTACTTAGATTTCCTTGAGAGTGGTTAGTTATCTGTATTGGAATATAAGCTCTGAAGTTCAGTTTCAAAACTTGTTTAAGGTGTCCAGATTTGATGCCTTATGCTCTTGCCTTACTTTTCCCATTGCCATAGCTTCCTGGAAACAAAAAAAAAATTTCATTAAACCTTTGACCTTACTGTCTGCTTATCACCATTATTTCTGTAAAAAAAATGACCACTCAGACAAAAGTAGACATTTCTTTCATTTTGCCCAGTCTGCCAAGTTCCTTCAATGAATTCTGGCTTCTTGGTTTTCAACAGACTATTATATCTGGATAGCTATGGAAAGTACCACATGCTTTGGCTTAAGAGTAGGTAAATGCCTCTGATAATATTCTGTTGCATAGGGAAAATCCTTGTGTGGAAGAAAAGTGGAAGTGAGTGGTATATCTTGATCTTGTTACCATTTCAAATGTTACTTGCTGATGTTCTCTCATTAAAATCACAAAGTCTGAGGTTAAATGTTCTCTTTATGTGTTTTTCATCCCCAGAGAGTGTTTGTGTGTTTTCCATAAAAATAGTTTTATCCCTTCTATGAGTTTGGCCTTTCATCTTCCTATCACTTTCTATAGAGTTAATTTCTCTACTTTTTGTTTTTAAAAGAACTCTTTTATTTTAAAAAGTTTATTTGTAAAGATCCTTAATTGATAATAATAGAGAGTGTCAGGGAATTCATTTCTATTTAAATAGAAAAATGTAAGTAGCATATATGTTACCATTAAAAGGATAAATAGACTTCCCTGGTGGCTCAGGTGGTAAAGCGTCTGCCTACAGTGTGGGAGACCCAGGTTCGATCTCTGAGTTGGGAAGATTCCCTGGAGAAGGAAATGGCACCCCACTCCAGTACTCTTGCCTGGAAAATCCCATGGACGGAGGAACGCGGTAGGCTACAGTCCATGGGGTCACTAAGAGTCGGACACAATAATAGATTTATATTTGTTGACAAGGAAATGTTTCAAGATATTTGTTCTTAAAAAAAGGAAAAGTTTCAAGATATTTGTTCTTAAAAAATGCTCAGATATGATGTATAGCATAGTCTCATGTTTACTTTAAAAATATTATGTATGTGATTATATAGGTTTAAAGGGAAGTCTTATTAATAGTTTTCTACTATCCAGTCGAATTAAAGGAAGAGGACATTCATTTTTATTTCATTCATTATTTTCACTTCTACAACAAATACTAATTCTGTAACCAAACTTTAAAAGACATGATAAAATAACATATTTGCAAATTTTAAAAATTTCAGTGCTTATTTACTACTTTTTATAGTATTTTTAACTTTAAATGATAATGATTATATTAATGCCCTATATGGTTGCTCTTATAATGTATTGTTGAGTAGTGAATTGAAAACTGTAAGCTCTTGTATCATTTCTGGAACAGAAATAGAATACCGTAGAATAGAGTAACATAGTTTAATACTATTTTATCTAGGCAAAAGTAGAAGAAGAATTCAGAAATCTCTAATCTCTACCTCCTTCTCTGGCCTTCTCCCTTCCCTCCTCTCCATCCCCTCTTCTTTCTCCTTCCTTTCTTCCCTTCATTCTTCCTGTTCACACACACACACACACAACTATTTAAGGGAAAGCTAGAAGGGAAAAAAACATTTGAAACTAATAAGAAAGTAGAGTTTTGGTATTCTTATTATTCCTATATTAATAGTCCAGTATTCTTAAATCAATGCTAAGTATGTCAGTTGTTTTAAATCATCTACCAAAATGCACAAAGCTTGAAATATGATTACATGAGAGAACTCATGTGGCAGTGTATAAATTAGCTAGGTAAGTTTTGAAAATCTCTCTGATTAGTAATAGTTAATAAGCATGATTGGTAAATGTACTTTCTGAGTACTGATGAACGTCTAAAGAGGACTGAAAGTTTGCAGTTTGTTAGGCTAGCTTGTTTGAAGCCAGAAATGGGGTATACCCTTTGCTTCAGTGTTTGCACTTTGGATTACTGCTTTTATCTTTTGTTCTTTTTTTTTTCCCTAAACAAAATACATCTTTCTACTTTTAGTGCACTCGACAAATTATCTCTGAGAAGCTGGGCCGTGGATCAAGAACTGTGGACCTTGAACTTGAAGCTCAGATTGATATATTAAGAGATAACAAGAAAAAATACGAAAATATTCTAAAACTGGCTCAGACCCTATCGACCCAGCTTTTCCAGATGGTGCATACCCAAAGGCAACTTGGAGATGCGTTTGCTGACCTGAGTTTAAAATCACTAGAACTCCATGTAAGATTATTTGAAATAACTCTCGGAGGGGAGAGGGGTGAAAACGGCAATGGGAGTGTTCTAAGAGGCAATTTGTTACATTTCTGATTTGTTGACTCTAATAAAATTGGAATCTTGTGGTATTCTTTTATTTCAAGAAGGCTCAGCTGACTTTTGTCGAAATACTGATCCAAAGAAAATGTCAGCTGGAGGTTTCAGGGAAAGGGAACTTGGTTAGAGGAAAGGAAAAAGAGTACTCAGCCTGCTTGAGCCTAGAAAGAATCATATATAATCATGTAAATAACTGGGTGTGGGTAAAAAGTAAATTCAGGCACCTGTTGAAAATCTTGGGGCTTCCCGGGTGGTGTTAGTGGTAAAGAACTTGCCTGCCAATGCAGAAGACACAGGTTCGATCCCTGGGTCAGAAATATCCCCTGGAGGAGAGAGTGGCAACCGTCTCCAGTATTCTTGCCCGGGAAACCCCCTGGACAGAGGAGCATGGCAGGCTGTGGTCCATAGGTTTGCAGAGTCGGACACAACTGAAGCAACTTAGCACAGCATGTTGAAAATCTCTTACCTAGTCTCTGAATGTCCTAAACAAGACTTACTTGACTTGATTTGTGATACGCTTTTTCATTAGTGTAAGTTATGAATTTTAGAATGAAATTATTTTTCCGTGTATAGAAAGCATTATTCATTTCTTATGCTGTCTTTTTTTTTTGGCTGGCTCTCTGTTGCTGCCTGTGGGTTTTCTCTAGTTGCAGCAAGCAGGCGCTACTCTGCAGCTGTGGTGCACTGGCTTCTCTCACTGGGAGCATGGGCCCTGGAGTGCACAGGCTTCAGTAGCTGCAGCCTGCGGGCTCACTGGTTGTGGCAGACGGGCTTAGTTGCTCTGCCTCATGTGAGATCTTCCTGGACCAGGGGTAGAACCTGTGTCCTCTGAATTGCAAAGTGGACTCATAATCACTGGACCACCCGGGAAGTCCCATCTAATGATATCTTAAATTACTCCTTTTATGTCTTTTTTTCCTCACCTGGAACCAAAAGATGTAGAAATCCCTTATCTACGAAAATCCCCTACAGACGAATAACTTGAGAAGTTAGATCATTTACAGCATTAAATTATTTGTTAATAATCTAGAATCTTGGACAAAGAAAGTTTGGCTAGAGATGACAATATTGAGATAAATATTGAGATTCAATTCTAACTGAGTCACTAGACAAAAAGAAGAATGAAACTAATATTTAGGAAGCTGAGTTATAGCAGCTGTTATTACTGAGTATCCACAATTTCAGTGTGATGGGCGGAGTGCTTTTTAGCCATTATATCATGTAATTTCTCTAATAACACTGGAAGAAATGTTATCCTGATTTTATAGAGGAGGAAATGGAGGCCAGGATGGTTAGGTAGTTTTTATGAAATCATGAAAAACAAAAGATGTAAGTGGAATTTATATTCAGGTCTTTCTGTCTCTTCCTGATCTCTGCCTGTCTCTTTAAGTGAGAGCTTTAGAAGGTGTGACCCAGAAAAAAATCCCCACAGTATGGAAAGAGATGATCAGAGTATAGGGTCTGGGGAAGTACAGCAGTGTTATCAGTGATGCTACATTGAGTAGAGTCTATTGATTATAATACTTAGCGCCAATTGGGGACTTACTGTACATCAGATACAGCTCTGAGTTGCATACATGTGTGTTAGCTCATTTAATGCTGTCTTAGTTAGTAGTACTTTAATTACCTTTCTTTTACAGATATGAAGTCCTTTTAAAAAAAAAAAAAACCTGAGCATATTCAGGTCCTCAGTACTCAAGTCCATTGTTGTTATTGTTCAGTTTCTGAGTCGTGTCCGGCTCTTTGCAACCCCATGGACTGTAGCACACCAGGCTCCTCTGTCCTCCACTGTCTCCCAGAATTTGCCCTAATTCATGTCCATTGAGTCAGTGATGCTGTCTGACTGTCTCATCCTCTGCTACCCTCTTCTCCTTTTGCCTTCAATCTTTCCCAACATCAGGGTCTTTTCTAGTGAGTTAGCTCTTCCCATCAGGTGACCAAAGGATTGGAGCCTCAGCATAGCCCTTCCGGTGAATATTCAGGACTTAATTCCTTTAGGATTAACTGGTTGGGTCTCCTTGTTGTCCAAGGGACTCTCAAGAGTCTTCTCCGGCACCACAGTTCAAAAGCATCCATTCTTCGGCTTTCAGCTTTCTTTATAGTCCATCTCTCACATCCATACATGACTACTGGAAAAACCATAGGCTTGACTATATAGATCTTTGTTGGCAAAGTGATGACTCTGCTTTTTAATACACTGTCTAGGTTTGTCGTAGCTTTCGTTCCAAGGAGCAAGCATCTTTTAATCTCTTAGCTGCAGTCACCATACATAGTGATTTTGTTGTCCAAGAAAATCAAGTCTATCACTGTTTTCACTTATTCTCCTTCTGTTTGCCATGAAGTGATGGGACTGGATGCCATGATCTTAGGTTTTTGAATGTTGAGTTTCAAGCCAACTTTTTCACTCTACTTTTTCACCCTCATTAAGAGTCTCTCTAGTTCTTCTTCACTTTGTGCCGTTTGAGTGATCTCGTATGCACATCTCAAGTTGTTGATATTTCTCCTGGCAGTCTTGATTCCAACTTGTGATTCATCCAGTCCGGCATTTCACATGCATCGAAGTTAAATAAATAAGG
Source organism: Bos indicus x Bos taurus (assembly GCF_003369695.1). Taxonomy (NCBI): domain Eukaryota; kingdom Metazoa; phylum Chordata; class Mammalia; order Artiodactyla; family Bovidae; genus Bos; species Bos indicus x Bos taurus. The sequence continues at coordinate 67,848,764 of NC_040092.1, forward strand.
TAATATATAGCCTTACTCCTTTCCCAATTCTGAACCAGGCCAGTTCCATGTCCGGTTCTATTGCTTCTTGAACCACAAGAAGTTCAAGTTCCTATTTCTCAGGAGACAGGTAAGGTGGTCTGGTATTCCCATCACTTTAAGAATTTTACACAGTTTGTTGTGATCCCCACAGTCGGAGGGTTAAGTGTAGTCAGTGAAGCAGAAGTAGATGTTTTTCTGGAGCTCCTTTGCTTTCTCCACCATCCAATGAATGTTGGCAATTTGATCTCTGGTTGCTCTGCCTTTTCTAAACCCAGCTTGTACATCTGGAACTTCTCAGTTCATATACTGCTGAAGCCTAGCTTAAAGTAATTTGAGTATAAACTACCTAGCATGCGAGATGAGTACAATTGTGCGGTAGTTTGAACATTCCTTCGCATTGCCCTTCTTTGGGATTGGAATGAAAACTGACCTTTTCCAGCCCTGTGGCCACTGCTGGGTTTTCCAAGTTTGCTGGCGTATTGAGTGCAGCACTTTCACAGCATCGTCTTTTAGGATTTGAAATAGCTCGACTGGAATTCCATCACCTTCACTAGCTTTGTTCATAGTAATGTTTCCTAAGGCCCACTTGGCTTCACACTTAAGGATATCCAGCTCTAGGTGAGTGACCACACCATCATGGTTATCTAGGTCATTAAGACCTTTCTTGTATAGTTCTTTTGTGTATTCTTGCCACCTCTTTTTAATTTCTTCTACTTCTGTTAGGCATGATAAAAGACAAAAATGGTAAGGATCTGTCCTTGTATGAAATGTTCCCTTGATATCTCCAGTTTTCTTGAAAAGATTTCTAGTCTTTTCCATTTTATGGTTTTCCTCTTATTTCTTTGCATTGTTCATTTAAGAAGACCTTCTTATCTCTCCTTGCTGTTCTCTGGAACTCTGCATTCATTTGGGTGTATCTTTCCCTTTCTCCCTTATCTTTCGATTCTCTTTCTTTCCTCAGCTGTTTATAAACTCTCCTCAGAAACCACTTTGCCTTCTTGCATTTCTGTTTCTTTTTCTTTGGGATGGTTTTGGTCACTGTCTCCCGTACAGTATTATAAACCTCAGTCCATAGTTCTTCAGGCACTCTTATCTATCAGATCTAATCCCTTGAATCTATTTGTCACCTCCAGTATATAATCATAAAGGATTTGATTTAGGTCATACCAGTCTTCACCATCAGTGGCTGGGGCATAGATTTGCCTTTCTGTGATGTTGAATGGTTTCCTTGGAAACGAACCATGATCATTCTGTCGTTTTTGAGATTGCACCCCAGTACTGTATTTCAGACTCTTCTGTTGACTGTGAGGGTTACTCCGTTTCTTATAAGGAATTCTCGTCCACAGTAGTAGATATAATGTTTATCTGAATTAAATTCTGCTATTTACATCCATTTTAGTTCACTGATGCCCAAGATGTTGATGTTCAGACTTTACATCTCCTGCTTGTCCACAACCAATTTACCTTGATTCATGGACCTAACATTCCATGTTCCTATCCAATATTGTTCTTTACAGCATCAGACTTTACTTTCACCACCAGACACATCCACATCTGAGCATCATTCTGGCTTTGGCCTCGGCGCTCATTCTTACCGTAGCTGTTAGAAATTGTCCTCCGCTCTTCCCCAGTAGCATATTGGACACCTTCCGACCTAGGGAGCTCATCTTCCAGCATCCTGTCTTTTAGCCTTTTCATGAGGTTCTCCAGGTAAGAATACTGGAGTGGTTTGTCATTCCCTTCTCCAGTGGACCACAGTTTGTCAGAACTCTTCACTGTGACCTGTCTGTCTTGGGTGGCCCTGCATGGACAGCGTGGCTCATAATTTCATTGAGTTACACAGCCCCTTCTCTGTGACAAGGCAGTGATCCATGAAGGGGATTCAAGTCTATTGGACCCAGTTTTATTTTTTAATAACTTTATTTTTTTCTGTTTTTTTTCTTAATTTTTTTTTTGTATTTATTTTTTTATTTTTGGCTGTGCTGGCTCTTCATTGCTGCATAGGCTTTTGGTGGCTTCTCTTGTTACAGAGCATGGGCTCTAGAGTCCTCAGGCTTCAGGAGTTGCCGCACATGGGCTCAATAGGTATGGCTCCTGGGCTCCAGAGCACAGGTTCAGTAGTTGTAGCACACAGATTTAATTGCTCTGCAGCATATGGGATCTTCCTGGACCAGAGATTGAACCCATGTCTCCTGCATTGGCTGATGGATTCTTTAACTTTCCACCAGGAAAGTTAGAGGACTGAGTTTTAATTTTTGAGTTTCTTATTTGAGCATTTCTCTTTGTAAGGATTGGTATTTTATGACTTTTATTCTTTCTTAGAAATCTTCCAATGATAAATTTACTAATTTTTAAAAATAGAATAAATGTTTTATCTTGCAACTACCATATGAGTCCATTGGAGATCAAATACACAGTATGGGATCTTAATGATCTTATTTTCCTATATCTTAAGACATTTTGCTGTTTCCTCATCTTAGGAATTATTTCATTATTGCTCATCAGTTTTTCCCTTCCATGTTAAAAATGAGTAAGATAATAAGACTGAAGAACGACAGCGTTGCCTGGAAGAATTACGTAATCATGAGATAAACACTTCTTGTCTGTTCGCATCACCAAAAAGAAATCTGGAGAAGCTATTTACATCGTCTTTTTTTTTTTTTTCACTTGTAACTTAAAAGTATTTTTAACAAAGTCAGAATCCTCAAATTAAATG